>NC_092365.1:6134207-6293106 GCF_030848805.1 Temnothorax longispinosus | reverse complement strand
ACGTATGTAATACGGAATTTGTCATTTAAAGTTATAATTATAGACTTGCTGTTTTTTAAAGTTTCTAATAAGGTTATAATTTTTTTTAATGCATATTATAATTCATATGTAAACTCTTGTTCATAAATATATGCACATATTTAATAATGCAAATAAATTCCTTTTGATCTCTCTCTCTCTCTCTCTGTCTCGCTCTCGCTCTCTCTCTCTCTCTCTCTCTCTCTCTCTCCTTCTCTCTCTCTCTCTCTCTCTCTCGCTCTTTCAGCCGAACTCAGGTGCACTCAGGTGCATTTTATGCAACTGTCGTGCACTCACGTCGCACTAGAGTTTCTTGCAAAAATACCGGTCAGTATAGTATGAAAGCAGGATATATAGCAACAAAAACTACGAACACATATAATAATAAATATAATATAATGTAAGAACAATAACAATAATTTGTTGTGTAACAAGAGAAGAAAAGTAAGGTTTGATTTGATAAAAAAAAGACACTGAGATAAGAAGCCAAGTTTATATAAAACCTACTAGCTATTATTTTAGTTTATTTCATCTACTTATATATATTCCTATACAGTCTCTAAATCTAATATAATATAATACAGTCTCTCTAAGTATATGAAAAGATCCAAAACTTTTTTTTGAGAAGAACGCGTTTAACTTTCATTACATTTTATGTCAAGTTAGCAGGCACTGGTGTAACATATACTGGTGTAACATTACGGTAACATATACATTTAGTTTCGTCGTACTATTTTCATAATCAATTGTTATATTTACAGATCATCTTAAATACTTCTTAGTCTATATAAAATGATTTGTACAGCATCCGTATAGATCATATTACAGGTTGTTTTATTGACTAAAAAGTTTTTAAATGTGTATTTAAGCGACTTTAAATATAAGACTAGATTATAAACAAGCCTTAGTGCGCACTCAGTGTGCACTAGTGCAAGCGCCCGAATTCGCTATTATTTGTTTAATTATTTTTTTAGCCATTGTCCAATGGTAACTTTTTTCCCCTTTAATCTTATGCAAAAACAAAGATCTGTGTCAAAATTCAGCTTACTAAAACATTTTTTCTCTATATCTAATCTAACTTGATAATAAAAAGAATAAGGGCCGGTATCACAGTCTCCGATTAACGTGATCCTCCGATTAAACTCACTCTGCATCTCTTTCTAACTGTCCCTCTAGAAAGAGACGAAGAGTGAGTTTAATCGGAAAATCACGTTAATCGGAAACTGTGATACCGGCCCTAAGGATAAGAGTTATTCATATGCGTGTTTGATACAGATGGACCAGAATGGTAAAAGCCGAAGCTCATTTCTTTTCATTTTAATTAAAAAGAAAATTTTATTTTACGGATTTGCGAATACTCACATATATATTTATCAATCTGTCACACACAATTTTATAAATAGTAATATTATATATTATTATATATTACAGTGATATATTATATATTATTTTATTAATGTCATGTAGGCTGCTGTATTTTAATCTCGTATTCCTAAAAGCGCGTTCATCCAGTTGACAAGTCTCTCACTTTCCGAAGGCCCCGAAAAAACGGACTAGATCGTATATCCAGCCGAGAAGACAAATAACGCTTTATTGTCAAAACGAATGTCGTCGTTAGATGTTCTCGGCACATTGGAGAACCAAGAGTAATTCGAGCCGCACGCATTCACGCGTGCTTACGATCTTCCACAAGCATATCTTATTGCTCGATTGATCCGGCCGAAATAAGTATTCGTTGCGCGTGGAAAAGAATGTTACATATGAAATATATAAAACTGAATAAAAAGATGAAGAGATCATCACATTGAAGAAAATCTCTCTCTCTCTCTCTCTTTCTCAATATTTTCCCCAGATAGAATAATTTCTCATACTACATTTACGCGAGCGTTACTTCTGTACTAACTTACGATAATTCCTTCGCGTAAACGGGATTTTCCTTCGTGTAAACGGAATTTTGTAGTAACTTACGATAATTTACTCCGCGTAAACGAGTCAATTATCGTAAGTTAGTGCAGAAGTAAAACGCTCGCGTAAACGTACGTAGTATCAGGCTAATAAGTCGAGAAAGCGTAGAACGTTTTCGAGAACAATGGAGAACAGCCAGGCTGTATCGAGAATCCTTTCAAAGCCGCAAAGACACCGTATCATCAGCTTTAATCCCTTAATTCTCACGTTTCGGTCCTCCTGGAAAGTCCCTCAATAAAAGATTGCGACGCGCGAAATAATAACGTCGTAAATTTCGCGGTCGAGGAGAAACCCGTCGTTACCGCGATTATGAGTGTATCGAAGTCACCGACCTCTGTCACCCGCGCGATCGCGCCGTCGTATAATCATCTTTTTCTTGGTCCCTCTCGGTATAGATAGCGGTGGTGAAGAAGGATCGAATGTGACGTCGCAATTTTTTGGAGGCCACAGGAGGATTACGCAAAAACCGCTTCGGCTCCGGGAATCTATAAAGCTCACGATGCACGCGGAATGAACGGACGGCGCCAGCGCCCACGCAAAGCTCACACAGAGAGCCATAAACGCGCGATACACGTATATATATAAGCTTCGTCCGTCAGAAAACTTGCGGATTGACCTTCCGTCGGTCGGTCTCGCCCTATTAGAAAAAATCCACCTCTTCGTTTTTCAATCTTTATTTGTTCGGACCTTTCATTCTTTAACCAGAAATGGGAAGGACGAGAAAGGAAATCCTTTGTGTGATCACGATGACAAATTTGTTTCAAGGTTGCGAGAGACGTAATATGGAGAATAAAAGTGAGAACTGAAGAACTTTTAATTGTGAGAAGTGTAGTGGGCGGAACAGATGCGAACAAAATAGTTACACACTGGGATTTTCTAGCTTGAAGCTTCGTTAATTCTCGAAAAATTCTAAAGACTTAATTAACAGTCTTTTACCGTCATAAATCAGTTGTTCGAACAATTACCCGACAACTCATGCTGACAGTTATTGTGTTTGAATCGACTTTTCCTAAAACTTTTCCTACGATTTTACTTGACATCTTTAATCCTTTTAACGTTAAATATCCTTCGCGATTCTATAAATTTTCTATATTTAAGAATTTTAGGATTTCTGACTTCGGAGGTAAAGAAACGAAGAAGAAAAGAAAATCCGATCAAGAGATCGGGGAAAGAAATTGTTTAGGAAGGCGAACTTTGACTGGTTCACAGGATCTGTATTGCGTTATATAATATAATGTCGATTAAGTTAAGCGGCGAGTTACCGCGGGGGGCAAAGGAAAGGCAAAGGTTCGCGATCGATGCGTTTCCGTCGCGCGCGTGCTGCCGATTGTCAACCAGCCGCTCAGCTGCATGGTGGAGGCATTGCGTAAGCGTGCGTAAGCGTTCAGATCGGTTGATAAATCCAGTTCTCGGTAAAGTTCCGCGTTACAATGCGCGCTCGCTATATTGAAGAAGCTGCGAAAGTCCGGGAACGCGAAATTGTACCGCTTATCGCACAGTCGCGGAAGCATGCCGGCTAAAGTTCGTCGTCGTGATCGAACTTTAGCCGTTTCGATTCGGCAACCTTATTACTGCTTTCGATTATTTCTTTATTTCAGCTGTTCTTGCTCGTTTGTATATAAATTTTGGGATAACAGAATTTAAATATTTTGACGGAAATAATTTGGTTTTCATTAGAAAATTTTGTAATGTTTGTTGCAATTTAAGAAGTTGAAAATTGAAGCTAATATACGATCGATACTTGAGTAATTTGCCTTTGAGATTAATAATGTCAACGCGATCCGTTGCAGTTAATTAAACGTTTAAGATTATTCTCAAGCCATCGAGATGTCTTTCTCTCTCTGTCTCTCTTTCTCCTTTATCTCTAGTAAGAGGAAGTAGTGCAGCTTTTTGAACGACGTCTCAATTTCTTTCGCAAAGTGAATCGCGACAACGGCGTCTTTTGCTGCAACATACCGAAAAGAAAAATCCAATGTCGTCGCATGAATTTAATACAGAAATTATAAAGTTTGTTTTGTAACTTATGCGTTTGACGGATGGGAGGAGACAGACAAAGTTATTTTCTTCTACAGAGAAATACCCCGGGTAGCGAGCCATCGTTATTTTGACGTCAATATTCGGTTATAATTGGTCGGTGATGTCATATACATGGATTAAGTGACGTATGTTTAACGTCATGTTTTAATACGTCACAAAAACTTTGTAAAATGACATCATATAGACGTTTAAATTAAACGTCTATATGATGTCATTGGGTTATTTTTATATCCCGTGGAATCTCATTGAAATCCATTTCATACATATTTATTTCTCATTGAAAACAAAAGACAAAAAACATACATATATTATCTTATAAATATATCGCTTAATTAAACCATTTAATTGACGTAATGCAGGCGAATTTCTTTTTCGGATGAAATAACGTTTGCTATTCTTAGCGATGTATTTATAAAGAATGCATGTATGTTTTTTTTTTGTTTTCAATGAGAAATAAATATGTATGAAATGTTTGAAAAGGATTTCAATGAGATTCCACGGGTATAATATAAAAAGTTATCCACTTTTTAATTCGCACTCGGCCCTGCCCCCGCTTATTGCAGGTTAGAACCGGCCCTGAGTTTAATTAACTATGTACTGCAGACAAACTTCTTTTTCGGATGAAATAATGTTTGCTACTCTCAGTGATATTTTTATATAATAATCAATTAAACCAATAATTTTAACAGCAATGCTAATATAGCTATTAATTATAGATAACACAATTTTAACTACAAATGGTTCAACAAAATTAATTGGAAAACAATACAATTTATCTCAATCACTCTACTTATATTCATTTGATTTTAAAACATTAAGAAGCAATGTTTATAATAGAAATATTTGATTATTGATGTTCTTACTTAATTTTTATGGAATAAACTTAATTTTGATGTGTCTGTTTTCTTTTTCTCAAATACATATATTTTATTATTCGTCGATAGAACTACAATTTAATTGAATTAAAGTATAAAGATATATGTTAAAACGAATTAATTACATTCAGACATTTTTCATTGATATTACGTTCTGAAAAATTGTTAAGTTACATATATTTTAACATTGCCGTTTTATTTGTAACAATTAAAAATAACTATATTCATATGATACCTTTGATCATTTATATTGCACACAATTGCAATCTATCCTGAAAATAAGTTTTTTTAATATAGTCTAATGTCATATAGTCTAATGTAAATTTATTAGATTTCAATCTCTATTTTATTGAAATATTTAAATTTTATTTTCTATTTTGTTCTAACTTGAAATTTGTTGTATCAAATCAAACGTGACAAACAAATTTAATGTTTTAAGTCTCGTTTAAAGCCAGAATAACGTTGATACAACCGGGCCTTAGTACATCAGTAAGGTATCTAGATAGCAGGACAACTTAATGACGTAT
The DNA here is from genome assembly GCF_030848805.1 of Temnothorax longispinosus. Classification (NCBI taxonomy): domain Eukaryota; kingdom Metazoa; phylum Arthropoda; class Insecta; order Hymenoptera; family Formicidae; genus Temnothorax; species Temnothorax longispinosus. Next base: position 6,287,684 of record NC_092365.1, on the reverse strand, counting down.
TATTGATGATTTTAGCCGTCATTAAGACGTTATTTGACGCCACTCTGCTACCTGGGATATTTTACTCACGTCACTGTGAGAGTTAAAATAACTTCTTATTGACTTTACTAATGACGTCCATAGTCTGTGACTTACACTGAGAAAACAATTTTCTTTATTTTAGTAAATGGAGTCACACAGTTGTATATGCAAAACTAATATTTACTAAAATACAGAACATTTTTTTCTCAGTATAGGATTGTCAAAAATACGTTATTTACGTTAACTTTAAGAATAAATGACATAAAATTCGATATAAGGGTCACGTCATGACGGCTGTCTGCTATACCTGTGGAACTCCTCGCGTATTACGCGATATCTGCAAAAATATTTGCGAAAGTTTGAAAACAAGACACCATACGATATTCTCAGAATGCATTCATATGTTGTCTGTCGATATTTCTGAATAATTTATCATCTTCGTTATGGCAGAATAAAATTGATATTGATGGTATTGATAATAATTCGCGAAAAAATAACATCCTTATTTATTTCGTGAAATAAGTATTTCAAGCCAAACTGATTTTTCATCAGTAATATTCACAAATTGAGATAGAATTGTTTGTCAACGATTTATCATAAAATTATCACTATCGCGACACTTAAAAATCGATAAGAGAGTTAAAAGTGATACATCTATGAATAAACTGCACGATACGTATAGTAATTTAGATAAGGATTAAATCTTTCTTTTTTTAATACGCTCACTAATTGCACATAAATTTATGACTCAATTTATCTTAGAGCGCAATTATGCAGCTCGGCATTTGATAAAAACAAACGGAGCAACATTACCTCGGCAGCAAAGCTGCGCTTTCGCGCTTCTTCTCTCAATAATACGATAATTACGATAAAAATTCCATAAAGCGGTGTTAATCGGATTGCCAAGCTGCTGCAGAAGCTGCCCGCCGGCGATTGTGGCGAATCGGGAAAACAGCCAAAGGATACCGAGTACTTTGAAAAGACACCGTGCTCATCGTCACGGGGACATCGTAACCACTTCTACGTAACGATTCCGTTTATTAATACCGAATTACAGATTCTTCGGAGGAATTAGAGACGAAGGCGCCGCGAAGTCTGTGTTTCTCCGGTTTCTCGTCTCCCATTGACGCGCGCACAGTTCGCCATTAGTGATCATCTTTGTTCGTTGTTAATTTTCTTATGACATTAAAAGAGAAAAATTTATTCCATTAAAAAAAAAAACAAGTGGATAAAGTTAGACGGTGGAACTGAGACTGAAGTCATAATAAAAAGTAAGTAAAATTGATTTTTATTTTATTATTGATATATATTTGTGATTGATTATATTTATTTTATTAATGATACTATAAACCTCGAGAAAAAAAAAGTTTTGAGCTGTTTTCCTCTTTTATTGATAGTTTTACAAAATAAATTCTGTCAAAATAAATTATTAAGATCGAAATGAAAATTATGAATATTATTATGTCTGCAAAAAGACACAGTTCTTATGGCATTTTCATTCGTCATCTAATGGTAAACGTAGTAATAACAGAATAATTCCATTTCCAAGAATAACAAATCGGAAAGAAATGAGGAAAGAAAAACGAATTTCGCAACACAAGGGCGATAAACAGTCTCGTTTGATGTAAGTATCCGAGCGACTGGCAAGTTATGCCTTTCATCCAATGGATCGTTACGTGACTCTTATACATGCCTACAGGTGAACGTGAATCGCTTTGCGTTTTCAATGATGCGTTTTATCGCGACGCTTTATCGGGGCGGTGCGTTGCACCGAAGGCTGTGTTCGAAAACTTCACTCGGGTGCACACACCATCAGCGTCGTTCTGTCCTTGTTCGACTTTCAGTAAATAACAAAGATAGAATGACGCGGCGTGCACCTGAGTAAAGTTTTCGAACGCAAGCCGAAATCGTGACATAATTTTTATACGTTCATATTAAATTGCCCGCGGCACGGCGTTCTCAATTAATCACACGTGCGTTTTATCGCTTTGTTGATATGATTGATGTGTGTTTATCAAATTAATCGACATGTACGGCGATTTTGCTATTTATGATCGCGCCTTTATTTACGACTGCAATTGTGATTCATGCGTATTTTATGCATCGGGGCCTTGAAACGTTAATACGTTAAAAATCCTATCGTAGCCCATATAGCGCGCCAGAGATGGCCGCTTATCTTAATTAATCTGGCTGGCTATTGGGAGAGATGCACGAAATACGGCCACATAACTTGTCAAATCAACGTGACGGCCGTGAAGAAACGAGTTATATATTACGCGAGCGTAATTTTATTGCAATATAATCAAACCGATTATTTCAAATATAATGTTGCCTGAGTGCGATTGCGTACTATAAACTTCCAATCCCTGAATTGTTCTTGTTAATGAAGAAAAAAGAGAAATAACGTGTAATAATACAATAACGACAAATAGGATTCGTGTGAAAACCTTTCGACGACCCGCGTTTCTATATATCGATGTCGTTTGGCATTTTTATTTTTATCTTTATCTCCTTTCTTTATATAACATAACGCTGCTATAAAATGTAATCCTATTATAAAATTCTAAAATAACTGTACATTTGTGCATATGAGCGCAGTTTCTTCACGATTACAGTGCAGCTTTGATGCGTCGTTTATCGTATGTGCTATTATACCTGTCGGCCTATACATTTGTTCATACTACTTAATATTCCGAGATGGGACGGAGATGCAGACGTATAATCGCCCAAAAATAGATTTATTTCTTGCGTTATATTGACATCCGACAGGCCTCGTTTGTGCTTTTCGACGAGATCGAAGCACACGAGCGAGCGTTAATTATCTTTAATCGATCGATCGGATTCCCGCGGTTGTTACGCAATTGTTACGCGGATCGCACGGTTGTTACGCGGAGATCCTTTTCGAGGACAGCGAAGAGAGAAATCCGAGTTCGCAATAAAGATATAACTACAATGTTAATAGATATCGCGGTCCATATCATAAAAGATCGCGACGAGTCTCGCGTCCCGTTGCGTATACGCTTATAAAATTCTTGGAAAATGTTTATACGCCGTTTGCAGGATGGTGGTAAAAATTAAAAAGAAGGAAAAAGAGAACGCGGACCGCTTTTCCCCCTTTGGAAGCGAGCTCGCGCAGGATTTTCTTGTATCGCCGTGAATGGAATCGCGGTTTATACGTACGCAGATTGTGAAATCAACGTTCGTTTGTGCGGTAGAAATCCAGCGTAAGCAACGGTGATTCTCGTCAGAGAGATTACGATTCTTAAGAATAACCTTTTACGCTCCGCGGATCGCATCGATATCTCGTATACAGTATTTTGTGTTGCGTGTGCGTGGGTGTGCTGCGCATCACTCGCGGCATCGTAATTGCACCGAATGCACATTCACGGTCGTCACGCATATGTCTTCGGCAATAAAGTATATAGTTTGTCACAAACAAATACATGATCTATCATAATCTTTTCCTTCGATTACTACGATTAAATCCCGGCGATGCGATCCCGGCGTCAGTTCGACCCCGATAAGTAAAGGGTATCGCAATTTTGTGATAACAGATTCGAAAATAATCGTATTTTTCGATATTTTCTTTGAGAAAGGAAAAATTGTATACAAAGTTACGAAGATATATTAGAGAAGGTTAAAATAAATCTTCATTTTTTTCTGGTACTTTGTAAGATATCATTTTATCTTTCTTACTTTGTAAAATATTTATATTTTTATGTTATAAAATATTATAAAAAAATTATTTTCTTATCTCATATAGTGGTTTAACAATAATTATACATCTATGCGTGCGTGAAGATTTGAGCATATCAAGGAAACAATTTCCCAAATACCGAAGCTTTAGAATACGGAGAAAAGGACACGAGACTTTTTGCGACGAGATGAAAAATCTCCCTTTATTTCGTAAAAGAACCGAATAATGAAACTACTGTAATTTTTGGCTGCACGCATTTGTTGCATTTTACCCGCAAAAACCACCGCAGAAATGTCAAAGTCGAAACCGTAAATTTCAACCTGGGTTGCACGACAATAGGGAAATATTCCATGACGCTGAAGTATCTAATTTTTTTTTGCGAGAGATAAATAAAAAGAAGCGAGCCCTTCGGGCTATCGATGGAACCGCTTTCGAAGGAAACCCGTCGCGACTGTAACCACGGTCACCTTTCACTCTACGACAATGAAAATCCCCCTTGTACTCTTGTAAGGACGTTATTTACGAGCTGTTTGTACCTGAAGCATGCACGTCCGCCCTCGTAGCTGCAACAATCACGTCTCTATCTCTCAGTCGCGACTTTTCATTTCAGTTTTGCACGAATGAAATTAAACCCCCCCTCCTCTCTCTCTCTTTCACTATCCTGTCATACCTTTTGGGTGGAGACCACGGGTGATGAGGGTGACGTAAAAGGATACGGTGCCACGATACGCACCCTCGGACGAGCAGGAGGACGAGCAGAGGAGGAACGCGTATGTCCATCGGCGACGGTGGTGGTGGATGCGTGGCGCCCACCACGAGAGAGCCGATCCGCTCTTGCTCTCTCATTGCGAGCTCCACGAAGAACGGGGGGATAGGAGAGAGTAGGGGATGGGAAAGACCGGCGAGGGGGATGAGAGAGCGAGAGAGAGAGAGAGAACGAGCCCGCGGTATAAATGTAGCCCGCGCGAGTACCACCAATCATTCGCCCTCTGACCTCGAAACTCACAGAGCTCTTTCTGGTCTCTTTCCTCTCTGGCTGTCTCGCGGTACCGAAACGTACCCCCTGCGTACCAACTACTACCACGCCGCGAGGATCATCCCCGCTCCCACGGTCCACCCGATCGCCCGGCAATCAGCCGTCACCCGTGACGAGATCCGCGACTCGCGAAGAAGAGGAAGAGGAAGATTAAGGCGGGCCCCCGAAGACAAACGGGACCAGTGCTACCGTGGTTACACAGCGAGAGACGCAGCAGAACGCAAGTTCCCCTCGTCAGCGAGATGACGATCGTGAGTATCTAATGAATAATCAATTCAAATTAATTAAATCATCAATTTATATTTGCTCCGCGAATAGAGCACGCTTTCTCTCTCCTTCTCGCTCATTTCTTCTTCTTCTTTTTTTTTTAATCGCCTTTTTCGTTCTGCCTTTTTTCCCCAATCAAAATCCATTCCGAAAAGTTTTGTAATACGTGCCCAGGTGTTTAATCGCAAACGATATCGATTTCTTTTTCTTTTCTTTTAATGAAGCGGCATAACAATGCGAGAAAGAATTTGTGGCTCGCGATCGTGGCAACGAGAGTAGTTTTTAATTACCGGAATCGGTAATTAAAGAGTAAATGTCTCGAAGACAAATGGAGAAAAGATTTTCGACGACGCGAAGAGGCGAACCGTTTCTTGCGTTCATCATTTTTTCTTTTTCGAGAATCCGGATGACGTTCTGTTTTAAATTTAACCGACAAGAATACGAGGCAATTTTAAACATCCGCGTCTTCAATAACGTCGAGTTGTAAAAGTCAGTATCAGTGCTAAAAAGCTCGGTGGAAAGTTCGGAGAGCAGTTCGTTTATGGAAGACGATTAGTCGTCGTCGTCGATCGCGTTGCGGACCGGACGCGGGATATACGATGCTCCGGGACGCGCGTACACGAGTTTTAGTTTCGCATTCGCAGCGAGGAAGCAATCGAAACCGAAGGGCGGAAAAGTGTATCTCGTTTCGCTGATGCATCGCGATGAGTCGTAACGTACATTCCGCGGAGATGACCCCGCGAAATTTCCGAATTACTGTCGCCTGATGGTGAGTAGATCGATGGCATTTCGAATTATTTTCACGGCGAGAGAGAAAGAGAGAAAGAGATAGGGTATTTCCTAACAAGAGTATACATTTCCTAACAAGTAAAAAGTATCGTATATGCGAGCTTTTTTCAGGCTGACAATGAGATAAATTTCCCGCGATGACGCGCAAGGTTCCTGTTTCATCTATTCACGTTCGCATCCCACGGAGTACGTTGAAATATTTCGCGCAACTTTCGACACTTGAGATTTACAAATAATAAATACATTTTGACAGAAATACGCACGGCGTTTCTCAGATTGAAGCAGATCCGCCCTTTACTTGCTCGGATAATTCTTCGCGTTGCATTCGCGATCAAAAAGGGCTCATATTAAAACGGTTCTGTCACGGAGACATTTTTGGGAATTGAGTCACGTCAAAGGGAAACTCCGACGTAAAACGGATGTTGATTGGGGGAGACTTCTGACAATATGCATCGCGTTCGCAGCAACAGTTTGTCGAATAGTCTACGAGCTTGACATATTATCGTCGCTGTAGCAATGTAAAATGTCACGCGTACACGAAATTTCACGGGCCATATTGTGTCGCAAACGTGTTAAACCAGATAAAAAATGACGAATCATTGCCCAATCAGAAAATATGGCACATTTTAGAAAAAAATAACGCTTTGAACGACTTTTGAACGATACTTCGTACCCGTATCACATAAAATAATATAATAAATGCGTTATTTAATATTTGAGGAATATTATTTAAAAAATTTATATTATATATTGATAATTAAATTAATAAAATTATATATAAATTTAATCGTAATAACAAAATTTTACAAGGTTATGAACAATTTTTAGTTAGATTAATTACGATATTGTCGAGAAATAATTACACTGAAAAAAAATATATTTAGATCCAAGAAAATATTTATTTAGATAGTGCTAATGACTTAAATTAAGTAAAGATATCTAATTTTAAATAAATATGTGATTATATTAAGTAAATAAGTCATTGGCACTATTTAAATAAATATTTTCTGGGATTTAAATATTTTTTTTTCAGTGTATTCACACTTTCCGAGTATTTTTTAAGTAGATATTTATTTTTGTCGTAAAAATCTCGGAGTTTTGTGTTTCTTGGTCACATATCAGAGCCGCGAGTCACTTTGGATTCACCATGCGTGTATTGTCGAGCGGAACTAACGAACCGCATACGCGTATCAAAGGGCAAATGTAAGCGTTGCGGATGCTGGAGACATTACGTCTGGTCCGAGTATAGTCGCCAGAGAATGTATAAAGTTTCCTTATTCGCTGCCAGTTAGACGCATATGTATACGGCGACCGTGAACGAAACGGCGCGGCTTCGTGATTTTATGACGAGTGTTTTCGTTAACGTTAAACTTCCGACGATACTCCATCTCGCCGGTTAAGCGTTTCTTCTAGGATAATAATTTCTTAAGCGTCTCCACGTTAATCTGGATTGGAATATTAGTGAATATTAGTGGAATATTAATATTAATATTATCCTAGAAGAAAAACACTTAATCGGCGGGAGAGAGTATCGTCAGAAATTTAACGTTAATGAAAAATCCACGTTAATCTAAAATCTTATTATTAATATTAATATTCTATGATTCCGGGGATTAGACCCTTAAGAAATTATTATCCTAGAAAGAAAACACAACTGACGTGAGGGAGTACTATCCCTACCGCGCGTGTTATTATCGATAGAGCTAAGAGCAGTTAAACACTGAGCTAAATTAAAACAATAAAGCGTATAACGATGTAGACGAGATAAACGAAAATGGATAGAGACTTTTACGATTGAGCATCAAGTAATAATACTTGACGTTCCATCCCCGGCCGGGACGGAAACAAAGAACTCGAGAGATTATTTAGAAAAACATCCCCGCGGCGTTTTGGCTGACCGACTTTCAAGAGAAAACAATTTCGAATCGAAGCGAGCAAAAGCAAAAATCATCCCCTCTCGTGATATTCCCGCCTGCACAAAGTTGGACGATGATCTACGAAAATCGCCGAAGGACGATGGACTCACCGGGCAAACCCTTTATCGCGGCGGAGCGAAACGAGGCCGGAGGACAGAAAAAGGAAGATATAAATCGCGCGGTAATTAATGAATGAAGGAACCGGAAGGAACGGAAACCCGTCACCACGCGATTTCGCTCGCGTCGCGATGATAAGACGGGGGAAAAACCGAATCGACGTATGGCTCGGTGACGATCAGCGATGATCGGTGATATAGCGGCGGTGAAGCCGGGCGAGGGGGGAAAAAGAGGGGAGGAAAAAGGAGAGACGTCCGCGACGCTTTTTGTGTGCCAGACGGAGAGACGCCACGACGTCCCACATCCGAGACGTTACCGCGAGGCGATACCGCCGGATTCCCTCTCGTTCTCCCCCTCGCGTGGCGAAGCACCCCTACCTCCCGTGAAAGGGGGTGTTTCGCACCCCGTCACTCCATCCTGTCCCGCTTCCGATCTCAGCTCGTTTCTCTCTCTCCTCGATCTCGCTCAATTCTCCGTATTCTTTTCTCGTTATCCGCCGTTTTTCCCCGCTCGTATCATCCCCCTTTCCCGCGCCACTCGATAACTCCTACGCACTCGAAAACGCGTGTCATTAACTCGCCAATAAAGCCGCGATCGAGCGAATCTGCCGCGCGCGATTACGCGGCGGAATCGAGTCGGGATCGTTTGTCAGCATCAAGTTGTCGGAAAGAAATCGCGATGACGTCCCGCTTCTTCCGGAGGGGGAGCTTTAAAGGCCGAATAATCGTAAAGTATTTATGAATTACAGACGCAGAAGCTCGGATACATTGTTAAATTTGCGATGTGAAATTATGCTCAATTTGAGTTATTTTAATCATTGCTATCATTCCTGTTGCTAAATCATTCTTATATAGGTCGTCACTGCCCCTACTCAATATGTCGTTAATTTAACTAAAACATTAGAGTTGAAATAATACTGTTTTGTGTTAAAATAATAAATTTTAACACACACGTGGTAGTTAAAAGTAACAAAATGTTACTTAACTCAAGGGATTTGTTTAAATACCATCCTTTAATATTTAACAGTATATTTCAGACTATTTCATCGTGCTGCCGCTTTACCCCCCGTCCCTTTATGCACGTTAGGTGACGCAAAGTGCTAGCCAGATGAACCATGCATTTTTATGTGACTGAGACTTTGAACGGAGTTTCTTTTGTTTTCTTTCTATCCTTTTCACTTGCGCAAATGTAGCTTTGCTACTGGATTTGAGATAGAGCTGATTGGGTTTTCGATATTTTATAGTGAATATGCAGAATGGTGAATACCCGAATGGTGTCTTAGAAGTCGATCCTTTGACCGATTTTAAATAAAATGAAGGTCTCATCGTCTGTAGCGATCTTTCAATGTTTTGTATTCAAAGTTCTTAGGAAGAGAACTAACCGCACAATCTCTGCCAAAGTTTTTTATCTCTCGCATTCCATTATTTCCAACATAAAATTGTCTCTAAACTTCAAAGGATCCTTTCTCTAAAATCTTCCTCGTCGGAGGCAAATAAATTTCGATGATATTTTTCTCCGCGTTTTTCTTGTTTCGATGATAACAATCGTTGTAAAATACTTGATTCGCATACTTACATCGCATAAGTAAAAGCGCAATAGTGCGTTATCGTGCCAGGGAAAAAAAATCAATTTATTACTGTTTTGCGAACGCGAAACACGTCTGCAAAATAATCAAATTCACTTAAGGGAGGAAATGTTGTTTTCGAAAACGGAATACGAGAGAAAAATTTATTTCCCCGCAGCACTGCGAAGAAATAACCCACCGCGACGACGGAAGACGAGCGTAATGGCCTCATAAATTACAAAGTGCAAAACGAAACAATATATCGGCTGAGATATGCATCGCGGAGGAGAAAAGTGCAATTGAACTTATGCGGCGCGAAAACAACGCGTTGGCGGTAATCCCCCGCGGCCGCGTAAAACGTCGGCATTTAATGCCGCGGGTAAGCCCGAAAGCCGCCAATGAAATTGTATCAATTTCCGCACTTCGCTTTACAAATCAGCTTTCGCGGGCCGGGCGCGTGCGGCTTCACTGCCATTAGCATGCACAAACAGTGGATAGGGTTCCCCCGAAAATAACGAGGGTTATAATTCGTACGCGCGCCGATCTACCGACCTTGGTAATTGATATCGCCGCAAAGAAGCAACAAGCGGGCGAATAAAAAAAGCAGTATGTAAAAAAAAACGCACCCCCTGTACACACACATCTGTCCGATATTGAAGTCTGCGGAGTTTGGAGAAAGAGTAAAAGATACAGCCCGTCGATAAAATTAATTTTTCACTCGTGAAAAATCACAAATTGGTTATCAGCATATTCTGGGATATTATTAAAAGAAGGAAAGCAAGATCGGTTTAATTTTTTAAAACTATATCGCGATAAAATGTGGAGAAATTCTAGATTGAAATTATATCAAGAAGCCTCAGAGAGGAATTTTCGTCCTTCTGTAATAAGGGGGATACAGATATTAGTATTTTCACATATTGGTAAGTTGATATTAGTATTTTGATGTTATAGTATTGTATTTTTGATCTGTCTCAATGTCATATTTGATTAATTGTTGATTTAATTCGCGGTTTATTGAGAAGCTGCTTATTATTGCCAAATATATGCATTATTATTCATCTATTTACAATTCATTCGAGACCTGTGTGCAGCAAATTGTTCTATATATATGTTACTGTTTACATTTTACATATACAGCATAATACCTAATCAGACTGTGACTTTCGACAGTACTTGCATAATTAATGATAGATTAATGACTTGCGTAGGACCGAATTCGTATCAAGCTTTCTCAAATGTCGCTTATTTCGAAATTATTGTGCTGTATTATTAATAAGTGCGGCGAGATGGAAAACGTGATAATGTTAATTATATTAGTCAGTATATCTTCCATTATATTCAAAACACTTCTTTTTGCGGCTCAACATGCTTAATTTTGTAACAATCTATTACTTGATAAAATAACTGGGGAAATACACAAAAAGAAAAAGACAAATTGATAAGAAGCGTAGAAAATTGTAATTGGTGAACGTGCGCTGTTATCAGTGGCGCACTTTTTACGAATTGATAACAGTATCGCGTTGAAACTCGAACACCTGTTTTCGTACGGTGATTATACCGCTGAAATCATTACTAGTTTACGATCGTATTTCGTCCATTCGATAATTATAATTGTCTCTTGGGCGGATAACATAAATTATTCGCCGGTGATTGAAAGATACCCACATACCGCGTGTTCATTGTTGACCTTTTGACAAAGAACAAATGTTGTCCCAAATCGTCCCACGCGATTTCTGCCTGCGTCGCTGCAAAATGTTGCGCCAAACGAGCTAAACAAGACTTGCCGGGGAATTATAAGGTTGCGCTGTTTTCAAAAATGAGATCATGTCCCGTGCAGCCGGATTAACAAGAATGAGTGGTCGAAACTCGACATCGTACCTATCCGTAAACGAAGACGGATGCGAGTTAAGGTTGCCAACGCACGACATGTTGCTTAATAATTAATATCATCCTCAAGGCTGAAGTATCGCGAATATCGTGATTGTGTCATCGCGTTAGTTCGTATTTGTCTTCATTTATACGCGACTCACGAGCTCTAATAACGCGCAGCATTCTTTAGTCGTGTAATCCCTTGACAAACGTTGCTTTCTAATTAAGTTAACAATACAGGATGTTCTTGGCACAACCAGACGATCCGCATTCCATATTTTGCTATTCCAATTATTTATATATTTAAGATAACGTTAGTAATTTCTCATTGAAATTAACTAATTTTTAATTAACTTCGTTTTTGTTTTATACTTACATTATAAATTTTGTATTATTTATTATTCGCTATAAAATCGGCGTTTTGCTTGTATTTGCCTTATGTTTCAAATTAATTAACATTAAAAACTCCTAAGACGTTTTCAAATTTATTTATTTTGTGAAGTCAACGGTCTGTATAACACGATATCATCAATAAAGAAGTTAATGTATTTAATTTCTTTATTATAATTTTGTTGGGAGTTACGATTTTCTTAGGTGAAAAGATATATGGTTCCCGATGTTTGAGTTTGTCACGTGTAATCGAATCGATTTTCGAGTTACGAGAACCGGAGCCTTATTAAACGCGTATATAGCAATCCATTTGCATAATTTCCGCAATTACGATAGCCGCCAATTAACTAAAATCGGCTGTGTGCACGACATTATGATCGTGCCGGCCGCGTGTCGTCGGCGCGCTGCCTACTCCCGCCGAATGGGCTCTTTGATAAATTTTGTGTTAATACGCGCGAATATCAAGTTTATATTTCCACACATTCATATACGCGGATCAAATGACAAAACATGAATGAACGCGTGCGTCGTTTTCAGATATTAACAATGTTCCCAAACAATGTTATTTAATGATAACGAGATGCGGGAATATGAGTAGATTACCGCAAAATTTGCACAATTTATCAAGCGTTATATCGATTTAATTATCTAAACATTGCTAGAAATATTTCAAGTTGATGAACGAGAAGTCAAAAGGAATAAATCCTCGCAAAAAAAAGAAAAAACGCAGTTTTCTGCGTCGGCTACTTTATCGCAACTCTCTTCAACTTATTAAGGACGTTTTCACGAAGATTTAATATTTTAAATACTTCGAAAACGTGCGCACGCGCTTCACTGTCCCATATTTTATGTTGAACGATAGGGGCAACATACCCTAAGAGGAAACATACCTGGAAGCGATATTATTAACTGTATCGTTTATCGGGATAGCATAAACTGTCATTCGCGCTAAACTGTTATTATACAGTGAAACTTCTCGCGCGATAACATAATCGGGAACTTTCGAATATGCCTTCGTATCACTCCCCCGTACGAGGCCTATGTGGAGCTACACATCGATTACAATCAGGTTAAATGGCAAGCGAACATCAGTAACTCGCGTTTAATCAAAGTACTTTTTAATTAGATGGTTGTAGGCTTAGGAGGTAGAAACTTGGGATATGTTTACCGAATGCGGTAGAAAAATTCTTGACATTTTCTCTATAAAGTTTATGGGATACAATTTGGAATTTTTTGTAATCTCAAATTATACTCAATTTGAGTCATTTTTAACCATTCTTGTAGATCGCCACTGCTTCTACTCAATATGTCGGTAATTTAACTGAAACAATGTTAATTTTTTTTAAAATAAATTTTTTTGGGAAAATTTTTAAAAATAATAATTTAAAAAAAATGTAAAAAAAAGAATTTCATTGTGGTTAAATGTTTTATGGTTACAATCGGAGCGACTATCGCACGACTCTGATCGCCACTCTGATCGCAACCATAAAACATTTGTTTAACCATAATGAAATTCTTTTTTTTTTCTTTGAAATATCTCAAAAAATGCCTCAATCTTTTGATCCTTTACGAATCTTAAGCCTTGCAGATTGTGAATCCTTTCCGATTCCCAATCGTGCAGACCATTAATCCATAAGGATCTTAATCGGGAAAAATTTCTTAACGAAGTATATATGGGACGAAGGCCGGGTCGGATTCGAACCACGGACCTTGGTGTTTGTAATCATTCGCGTAGGCACTGAGCCACGCGTCATCTCAACAATGTTAATTTAATTAAACTAATAGAATTAAAATAATACTATTTTGTGTTAAAACAATAAATTTCGACACACATGATAGTTAAAAATAACAAAATATTATTTAACTCAAGGTATTGCTTTAAACATTTAATATTTAATATTTAATATTTAACAGTGTACAATGCTTAAAAATGTACATAGAAAAATTAAAGTAGGATAGGTACGCATATATTGAATTAAAAATTAAAAATTGTATAGTGGGAAGCGGCTGGTCTGAAAGTATAAACAGAAGAAAAAGAACGCGAGTATCGATAACGAATTAAAATACTTTACACTAGCAAAGGACTTTAAGAGAAGGCAGAAATCTCTGAAGGGCTGGATTTCTACTGACGCACGCAATTGGAAATAATTTAATTGCCGTTTGCCAGTGTACTTGATGATGATTGCATATTCGCGTACGGAAACATTCCGTCTTCGTTTTGCATTTGTTAAACATTTAATTATTGAATTACGGACGTTTCTCTTCATGCTCTCTCTTACCACGAAATAATTTTAAGAGAATAAAATTCACACAAACTTCAATCATCAAAATCTTTTTACCATGCGTCGAAAGATTCTCATTTCGAATTACTTATTAGCGGAAGAAACAGAAAAGGAAATATCTTTGCGTACTCTATAAACACACTTGATTCGCAGCTAAGAAAAACGTTCGCGCTCGAGATATTCCATTGTAAGGTACGGATAAAAGTTTCTTGAGAAAGAGGGAGAGAGAGAGAGAGAGAGAGAGAGAGAGAGAGAGAGAGAGAGAAAAAGGCGGAGAGAAAGAGAAATTAATATACGTGCCGTTCGCAGATGCAACCTATTTATTTATTGATCCACATTATAAACGAATACCGGGAAATAATCTCGGCGATGTTTATGCCGGAGTTTCTTCCGGGGAACGAGGGAAATTCATTCTCGTACCTATGACGTATTCTAAAAACAAAATTCTTATAAAACATCTATTTACGGCATGTATGCTACGTGATCGGTTCAACTTCGTTCAATCACGTCGAGGATTGACACGGCGACTCGGTCGCCGATGGAGAAAAAGATGTATTAAAATAAATAAGCGTTAACACGGCTATTCCTGCCGTGGAAAAACACTTTTTATCCCGCCGTATCGCATCTTTTAATTTTTATTAGTTTTTTTTTATTTATCAATTTCTTTCTATTAAAGGAATAGATAACATTAACAAGTAAAAAATGTATCTATTTTTTTCGAATTTAACATTTCATAATTAATATTTATATCAAATCAAATACTCAGAATTTTTTATTTCTTATATATTTAATTTAAAATAATAAGATCTATTTTTTCGCTTGTCAAGGTTGTTTATCCCCTTAGTATCATTAGCCAGGGAAGTTTGTTTAGAAAATCTGGAAAGATTGTAAATAAAATTAAGTGTCTTTTCTTAGAAACTCTCGAAATAAAAATTCTCTCTATTTGGTGTTTTTTAAGGAAAATTTCGAAAGCTGGTCTTCTCCGCATATTTTGCGAGATCGAGATTCAGGCTTGAATTTACAGAGCTACAATGTTGTTTTACGAACTTTTGCAATTACCGAAACTTCTTAATGCGGAGAAAAATTCAGATATTGTTTGAAGTCTATTATATATAGCTTTAAACGCTTGCTTAAATACTATTAAATGACAGCTATAAATACCGTGCTTGCAGATAAGAATTCTGTTGCAAGAGAGACCCCGAGAGTTCCCCGTTATAAAAGAGGCCCCGAAGTCACAGCCGTGATAAATATAGATTACATCGTCGGCTAAATTGGAATCGAACAATTTTCCGATCTGATGGCGAACTTTACGCAACGATCAAGGTCCGCATCGGCTGCTCTATTACGTAACGCACGCGCGGGCAAAACGCCTCTCGTTTCGTCGCCGTCGGCGTCGGCGTTTAGCGGTAAAACGTAAAACGCGGTCGAACGCGATATCGTTTGATTATACGATATCGCGCAAATATTAGACCGATTTACGCTTGGCATTGGATAAACGAAATTCAAAATTAGACCCGGGCTTTGTACCGCGGCACGCCTTCAAAATTCATCCGACACAACTTTATCGCTCCGGCGCCGACCTTTCCCCTTTGTCGCCGCGTGCGGAAAATCGAGTAAAGTCCAGGAAGCGTGGGCAAAACCTTTGCCGGCCCTCGCAATAACCGAGAATGTCTCTCCGGTGAAAATAATAATACGACGCTGCAAATTGGCCGCGGCGCAAATGGTGGTGTTTCTCGCGTCGTTTTCGTCGCATCGGCAAATAAATAGCTGCGCGAATATCGATTTCGCGGAAGAACGGCAGCTATTTGACCATGGTGACCAAACGAAATGACCTTTCGTCGTGGTTCTGTCACTCATTAGGACGAGTCCTGTGTTTTTTTTGTTTCCTCGTAAAGATGCTTTTCCATATATAGTGTCGCGTAAAAATCTGCTGTACTTCATCGGCGAACGATCCGCTGCTTGCGCGAAAGGAGAGGAAGCCCTCTTCTATAACTCCTTATTCGTGTCGTCGATGCCAATTTGGCCACGTCGAACCAGTTAAAAAGGCTTAGCGTTGATTGCCGCGCACTTTGCGCTGCAAGCTCATTATGAGTTCATTAAAATTTTGTCGATAACTTAGCGCGAATCATTCTTCCCTTGGCACTCCCGATTATCCTTACGTACACCCTGACCTTTTAGTTAGACGGATAATTAATAACTTGGGAGTTATTAATAAATGGAAGGGCTATATGCGATTCGAAAACAACGCAGAAACGCAAGGAATCGCAAAAGTGTTCCTGTGACAAATTCATAATTCACGCGAGATAATATCTTAATTCTTTTTCAGACGTTTGTGCAGCGATCTTTAATTATCTTCGCCGTTCTCCTGTGCTACCACCAGTCCTGGGTCGGCGCGGTGAACTGCGAGTAAGTGTCCGTATTCATAAGCTTCTTTCTTCTCCCCGTGTCGCTGGAAGATAAACGGAACTGTAGGATATAAATCGCGGGGTCACTGTTGCAGGGACGAACCCTATCACCCGTCATGCCGAGGTTCACAGGCGAGGAAGCGCTTGGTACCCTTACCTGTTATGCGCGCTATAAACTGCGAGGAAGGAGACTGCAGGTTCCCCAGGATGAAATTCTTGATCGCGATTCTCGACGACGTAAGTAAAAGCTATCGTCATTCGGAGCTGGCGAAGTTGGAACATTCGTAAATGAGAGAGAGAGAGAGAGAGAGAGAGAGAGAGAGAGAGAGAGAGAAAAGAAGAATCTTAATAATTTAACCATTTCTCTCCAATTCAATCAATCTGTTTCTTCTCATTTTGCAATATTTCTGCTAAAATATAAAAATATAACTAAGCCAATATTTTAAAACTTTAAAATACTCGGCGAGAAAATTAAAATTTGTTGAATATTTAAAAAGTTTTACCCATTAATAATTAAATAGACGATTAAAATCAAATCCAAAAAAGGATGTTACAAAATCTGTCTCTTTTTCTCTCTTCCGTCTTCGTTCCTCTATTGAAGATCGTTTAATTAGGATTTGGATTTTCCATTTATTTCATAAATTTTAATAAGACTAATGCTTATTAACTCAGATATAATTAATTTATGGGGCTTTCTCGTTTATTCTAGACTCCCTATAGGAACAATGAAGTTCATCCTTCCAACTCCGAAGCCAACTCTGTCCATTCGCGCAAGAACAGGTTGCGGGTGGAGGACTCGAAGGATGCGTATCTGGACGACTATTGATTCGACGATCACTGAATATTATGTCGGCGTGATTCGCACAGAGATGACTGACCGATCGCAACTTTTCAGACATATTACTCGTCCGTTCGATTACTTTTTATTGTATTATCCAGCTTTATTCTCTCTCCACACACACACACACACACACACACACACACACACACACACACACACACACACACACACACACCGTGTTTTCCCTGATACATCATCTCTTCTCCTTTTTCCTTGTTTCCTCGCAAATCTGGCAGCGATAAATTTACGTGCGTACACGCATGTTGTTAGCACATTCTTGACATTCTGACTGTTTCGATAATAAACACTTGAACTCGCACAACGGAAAAGGCCAATTTACTGTCTCGATCTTGTAGAAAAGTAATTATAACATCCGCATGTGAAACAATTTGCGATGTCTTTCGCGTCTTAACCCTTTAAGCATCCCGTTAATATTCTTAAATGTGGCGTAGAAAGATGAACGTTTTAAAATATAGTGTCGAACGATTTCGATTCGATCGATTTCACGGGAATTAATTAGGCGGGAGTACACACAACTTGTCACTTAATCCCTTGCCCTTTTAATGACATATATATATTTCAGCTCGCCGTGCATTCTATCAATAATTTTGGAGACTGAGCGAGATTAAATTACCGAGCGTTATTAAATTTCAAACTGTCCTCCTGCGATTGTTATATATATTTCGGCGGATATTTAATTCACGCGCTGGGAAGGATCAAAGATCGTAAGGCTAATTGACTTGTATGTGCTCATCCGTGTACTTGTGTGCGTAAAAGGCGCGTGCATAATAAAATATACCGCAGGTGAGATCGGCCATACAAATCGAGTTATTGTACATAAAGAGATTATATGTAAAAGGATAATTATATATATATGTTGTTCCAAATTGTGTTTCGATTATATTTCAAATAAAGTATATGTACATACTTGATAAAAAACAAAAGGAGGCTTGTTACATTATGCGCTATATACTTTCGGCAGCTGAACGTGTGTATTCATTGCATCGCACAACACCCAATAAACTTCGATCACGGCATCGATATATTTATTGCTGTGGAAATTGTGAGTCTTTTTGGAGAAACGGAGCCTGCGATGTTATTGCGTTAATTGCTGTCTATATTTCTGCACGTATTACTTTCATTATTTTATTAATATGGCGATCCTCATTAAATTGAGGATTAATCAGACAGGAAGTCGTTTTGCAATATTTTATATGATTTCTACGATGTTGCATTATTATTTTTATTATCTTATATTATTTAATATAAGTAAATAAGATAATGAAATAAGGGTTAATCGGATATATTAAAGTTTTTTGTAAAGTTTTTTGAATTTGAGCTCTTCGAACTTGAAGATTTGAGTTTATTGTGA
Organism: Temnothorax longispinosus; assembly: GCF_030848805.1. Classification (NCBI taxonomy): domain Eukaryota; kingdom Metazoa; phylum Arthropoda; class Insecta; order Hymenoptera; family Formicidae; genus Temnothorax; species Temnothorax longispinosus. Next base: position 6,269,118 of record NC_092365.1, on the reverse strand, counting down.
TGCGATTCTCATCCATTATTTACTTTTCACAAAACATAATTATCTTTTTCCTAAAATTGAAATATATTCTTATAAAAAAAAGAAAATATTTTTATAAGATGGTATCCTTTTTATGACAATTGAAATTATTTTCTGCGAAAGAGGAAGCCGCATATATTATTTTATGTGCTGTGGAAATTGTAAAGAAATAAAGTCAGCGATATTAGCGATTGCTATTAGCTATTATTTTCACAGATTACATTATTACATTATGTTTATTATCTTTTTTATATAATAAATTAAGAATTAATCGGAAAGCTATTTTAAAATTAAAAAATCAGAAATTGCGTTTGAAATCCAAGATGGATGCGCGATCATCACAAGTTTAATTCAAATTTCACGTACAAGATGTCAGGTCGAGAGTTTTCCACGAGTGACGTACCCTAACCTCAAATTTTTAACGATGCAAGAGGTTAGAGGTTTGCTATAAAACCAAACAGATTGAAAGCACCTTGACTTAACCTCCACCAACCGGTGGAAAACGGAGTAAAAAAGAAAGAAAGGGAGAACCTGCTTCTAAAAATTCGTGATCGAATGGAAGGGTGAGTCCCTTTCAACAATAAACGCGTCAGTCAAAGCATCCGCGGCGAATAACGTCCTTGTCTCTCGCGATGAGCGTGCTCGTGCAGGGACTAGGTCGCCTGCGGGGTGCGTACCCGGCGTTGTTGAGGTTGAGGTTAGGCTGCGACAATTGCAACCGCCTGGATCGGGTGTTCAACGCCCTGCTGAAGCGTAAGCGCAGCAGCACCTCGAGCGCGGCGTGGATCGACCCTCGGGTCGTTAGGGCCCAGGGGTTCGTGGTCCCCGCCAACGTCGCCAATAGACCTGTCAACAAGGACGGCGTCGAAATCAGTCCGGACAGGATCCCGGAGAACACGTACGCCCACAATCTCTTCCTGAGCTCGACGAAGTACGCGGATATCGTGATGCGGCCGAGCACCACGTACGCTTACGTGACGAACAAGGAGGCCCTGGAGATCCTGGAGCAGGATTGGGGCTCGATGACCAGCGCCGAGTCGGCGTCCGCCGTCAAGAAGCTGTCCTACAACGTTTGCCACAACGACGATGAAGAGAAGATCGATCCACTCAAATACGCGAAGTCCTTCAGCACGTTGAACACGCAAAACTTGACGGACGACGATCTGATGACAATAATGAAGCACCTGGTACCGTTGAGAAGTCACATGGAGAAGTGTGATTTCTACAACAGTCTCTGCGGACGGATAGACAGAGAGTGCATAGTACGTTTCTCGCGGCTGCCCAGAGAAAAGATGTTGTATCTCTGTGACGTGATATATCAGATGGTGCCCAAGGTCTTTCAGCAATTCTATTCCCAATATATATGGAATTCCATTAGGCAACTAGGCAACAAACCTCATAAGCTTAGTCCCCAACAATTGGTCCAGATTCTGTTCTTTCTAAATATATACCGGAAGCCGCCTATAAACATGTACGAGCTCGAATTCCAATTGGAACGCTGCATGGAAGACTTGTCGATCAACGAGCTGGCTGTAGCGGCGTTGGGTTTCTTCAAGACCAGCACGAAAATCAGAAGCAATGACTTCTTGAAGCGTATCATCCGGAGGACCATAGACGAAATTGATACGGTGGAGACCGTGAGCATCGCGGGCATCATAAAATTAGTGCGGTAAGATAAATGCGACGTGCCGAGTACTCGCTAACTTGCAAACATCTATTTTTAGTCTATTTCACTTCCAGGTACAGCATGATGCTTGCAGAGGTCAGAACATTTGTAGAGTTACTGAAAGCTCTGACGCCGTACGAGCCGCGTTACACGTTGATGTCCCTAGCGCACATTGCGCAAGCATGCGGAAGGGTCGCCGTGTACGACAAAGAGCTCATGGACCGAATAATCGGGAGGTAAATTTTAATCCTGCTTTCGCTATTCTGCCATCGATATTCGTGGTAAATGATGCTGACGATTGATACAATTTCAGATTAAATAGGGAATTAAAAACCGCGAGGTTGAAGGACTTTGAAAGATTCTTTTATACTTTCTCTATTTTTAATATCGATTCGAAAACCAATGACGTCTACGAGAACGTGATCGAAGAATTAAGGGCCACTTGGGACACCACTCGAGCGGCCGAGATAGCAAAGTAATTATTATCCAAACACGATTTTATTTTAAAGTTGCTTTATTTAAACTACAAATCCATATTTTTCGTTTTCTGCTTCTTAAAAAGTGAGAGTTCTATCTCAAAGATATTCACGAGATTTTCCCACGATAGGTTTCCACATGTAGCTTCACGTATTCTAGGATTTTTGACGACACAAAATGTATATCCCATAGACCTGATCAAACTCGTCATGGCGCCCGAACACGTGAACAAGACATGCTCTGGCAATTACCATCATCTCTCGCGTGAATACTGCATGCTGGATTACGGCCTTCGGGTGGAGGTACCCGAGTACGATGGTCCATTGCTTAAACCCAGTATAAGTAGTTTTCTAGAGAAGGTACGCAAAGAAATCGATCGCTTACGATCGAATGGTTTGTCACGTATCGTGTAAGTTCGATGAAAAATAATACGTATTAATACATTTTATAATCCTAGAAATATTACGAATTGTATCTGAAGACTGGCTCGGCGGACTCGACTCGGGCAAATTTACTTTTCACGGACGTGCTGACAACATGTCAGGTATGTATATATGTATTGTCGCATAAAAGCTCATCTTTTTCTTTACGTGTATATTTTCTCATAAAGTTTTCTACCTTCTAACAGGAGTTGTTCAACACCACGTCGGAGATATCGGTTATTCGTGCGTTACCGCATTTTGTGACGCAAGACATTGTCTTCTGTATAGACGAGCAAAACCAGCTTGTACCATCAGAGACGTATTGGTCGCAGTTTGAATCGAGCGATATTAAATATGTGAACAAGCAGAATTCGAATATCAGGTGGATCGCCCTCGTCATGGGTCATCATGGATTATTGATACGGAATTGTCTTACGCCTACTGGATCCTTAGCCGCAAAAATGAGGCAATTATCCAAAATTGGCTACACGCCGATCATGGTAAGTTTTAGTGAGAAATAAATCAATCTGTGCTAAGAACGATAACGCAAAAATACAAAGCGCTATCTTTGTAATTTTCTGAACAAAAATACAAGTCTTAAGTTAAAAATTGATTCTACATTGATTAAATTAAATTCTACATATTATAAGCAATCTTGTTTTTTTTATTATATAATATATAATACAAATGTAGTGATATTGTGTAATTTAGCTAACACAATTGACGCTAATGCTTGTAAAATTGGTCTGATAATGTTTTTAATTAGAATAATTTAAATAGTGTAATCATAACAGTAACGTAAGAAAGTTTTAATTCTTTTTGCAGATATCATATGTTTCTTGGGACGCACACAAATCACCGCAGGAGAAACGTAATTACATCAAAAAGCTTGTGTTTCGAGATAATGCGTTAAAACTGTCCAATATTACATAATAGCGCGCAAAACACGTCGCAAATGGATATCTTGTACATCTTTTATTAGGAAAAATATTTCTTGTAATATAAAATATTTCTCATATTACATTATTGTCGGCGCGTATATACATCAATTTTCCTTATATTTACAAATACAGACGACATTGAAATCGCGCGAAGCACGATTCTACATATCGGTCAGAACAAATGCTTTCGTACGTAGGATATTTGTGGGGTATCAGGTCACGTAAGAACACGGAAATGTTGAAACAGATTTTTAGAAATAATTGTGCATAACTTTCTTCGTGTATTCGACAGTAACGAACAGTGTCGCGGTCGCTGGTACCGTTCTGATTAAAGTCGGCGTCAATCCGTTATACAGCGCGCCGATGCCTTCTTGCCGCGCGATATCCTTGAAAACTATCAAGGCGGGCGTTCTCAAGTTCTGCACCTATTTCAAACAAAACACAATTTCGTTGTAAGAAACGAGAAATATTGAGAAACGTCTCTCTAGATCTACAGCTTTATTACGACACCTCGGCTTTTCAGCGTCGAAGACGTACCTGTATCCTACTTTTAACGACGTCGGCTGGAAATATTGCTAGCCAGAGCATCGCGCCACCGACCGCACCAGCTACCATTGTCTTTTGCCAGCCAATATCATCGCTATTCTGACCCTTCGCAGCTAGCAGCTCCCTCGTGGCCTCGTAGCCGCCGAAGAAGAAGAAATAGCCCGGCATTTCGCGGGCTATCGTCGACGAGAGACCTGTAAACATTCCTTTTACACCTTGCTCTCTCAGAATCTGCCTCGTCAAACTCCACGGTCCTATGCGAGGTTGCTAAGGAATAACGGACGGTGTTACTAAAAAATTGCCATCGAAATATTTAAAACAACGTTCACCGGATTATTTACCGTGGATTTTTCCTTGCCAGTTGTCGCTTGCATCTGTTCAACTTCCCTCATAGCCTGTAGCTTGCACTTTATCAACTCCGTTGGGCACAGCGTCAGCGAGGAGAAGAACGCGGCGAAGAAGCCGGCCCAGGCGTTGCTGAAGGAGCTGAGCTCCTTTACGCTCTGTACACCTATAAAAAGAAAGAAGATTAAATTGGCTTAAAAATTCATATTCACATATAACAAATTTTACTGGGGATCGGTAAGTTTTTTTTTTTATAAATGTTTGATATAATTGGATTAATTATAGTGAGTTATTCCATCATAGTTCACGATTTACCTGATAAATGAGCGATTGCTTTTTGACATCCGCCGTATGCCGCGAACAACACCGAGTTCTCGGCTACATTGGCGACTACCGCCGGGATCGTTCCGGCGTACAAACCCCTTGCGATACCATCTGTCCTTAACGTACGCAGAAAACAATTTACCATGCCTTTGTACATGGACGGGAAGGTTTGCATCTTTACCTTCACCGTGTCCAACGGCTGGCCCACGTAGACAAGTGCTACACCGCCTATTAAATAGCAGTAGAATAATTTGCTTGTGTACGAAAACATATAGAGATCTTTATGTAGTGTCCCAAAACGGTCTCGCAAAAATTATTACTCTACTGACAATTAACAAGTAATCCTTTATTTTAAATATTTTTTCACATTTGATACGGTTGAAGTGCATTAAAATATATTTACTGTAAAGATCAGTAAACCGTTATCTTAATGTAAATTCTAGACTTGTTTACATAATTGATAAATAATTAACATAGTGATATTGATTTTTTGTAAGAATTTATCGGTCTATATCAATAAGCGAACATTTCTTGATAACGTTGGCGAATTGAACACGAGTATAAAACAATTTTCTTGGAAAGATTGCGACAGTTTGCGAATCATGCAAAAATATCAGATATATAATTTCTATAATAATGCAAAGTTTTTCGTTTTTCAGTGTTAGAAAATGTAAGAACGCGTCGTAGTGATTAGAAATTTATATGATTTAGCTGGGGTTTATCAGTCGGTATTTACGTGAAAGATAACATTGCAGGACTGATACTACCGTTATCTTTTCCCATCGAATTTACTACAGACAAATGTATATATGTATTGTTTATCTAAATATTAAGTAGATTATAGAATTTCACGATAAGCAGATAAACAACATTAGGCAATCAATTAATTACTGTGATAAATGCAAGTTGCAGCCAAATGATTAATTTTAGATTCGTCAATGAGAGAGAGAGACAGATAATCCAGGTTTTATACATATATTTATTAACGTTGAAAATGTTAATATAAATTTTAGATAAAACTTCCTTCTCTGAGAAACGAAGTTTCCAAAAGTTCTCATTATTAAATTTCGAAACTTTTTTATTCTTATATACTTTATAATCTTCCATCTTTACGTCAATCAATTCTATAAGCATCTTTTTTTTAAGACATCCGCGACTTTGTTCCTCTCGACTTTAGAAATGCTTTGCCGCGAGAGGAAAATTCATCTCCGCGAAGCATGACGCAATTTCCGCGTACGATCGAGTAAATTCCGATTAATTTAATCGATGATCGACTTGTCAGTCTGTACTATTTTGTTAGCATCACTGGAACAATCGATCTTTTGTTGTTTAACACATCGAGAGGAAGATTAGGGGTGACTTCAACCAAACTTCCGATCGACCCAATTAAGTCGACCAGATTATTGCACCAAAATTTCGAACTATTTAATTCGTCATCCTAAATCTTTTTCTTCGCGTCTTTATCAATTAAAAAGAATTAAATAAACAAAGATTTTATAATTTTTTTTTAGTAGGAAATTATAACTTGCATGTATTGCATGTTACTTGGTATTTGCTGGGGCTTTGCTCAAGTTAATCGCTGATTAAGCTAATCACTCTAATCGGAGCTTGGTTGGAGTCGCTCCGAATTAGGAAATTAACGAATTATGTATATTTCTCTATCAATGCAAATTATTAACTTTAATTTCGGTTTAATTTACTCTTATCCTTTTCTAATTCTTAGAATTTAGAAACATATAAAAAGTGAGTTGAACCGAAATTAAAGTTAATTTACATTGGTAAGTAATTGAAAAACAATTGAAAAATAAGATATGTTACGGACCCTTAATTATTGATATACAATAATGCCGTAACTAGCCTGCGTTGCGCCCGGTGCGAGCTCGACATTTTGCGGTCTCCTTCCAAATACTTTTAATTAAAAAACATTAATATAAAACTTTAAAAAAGAAAACAATCGCACAAAATATAAAACTAAATGTTATCTAATATAAAAAATAATGAATATAAATAAACATTAGAAATGCATTCAGAAATTTTGCAGCAGACAGTTCTGCCGGTCGAATTAATTGCCGTTTAAGTTAGACGGGTTTTGGTCGAAGTCTTGAATGCTATCTCGGCAGTAGGATCGGGGATCGTAAACGGAGAGATATCGGGAACCACGCGTGTGTGTGGCCAGACAGCCGCGGAGACGTTTACCGAGCGAACCGGCCAAGAAATCGATCGCGCCGTCCTTGATGCTTCCGCGGTCGCGTTCCGTCGACACGTGGACCACTTCCGCGCCGATCGGCCCGGCGACGCTGCTTGTCGTCATCGTCCGGGAGGGAAATTTCTTCGGCGCGGCCACGTGCTCTCGTCTTGAGCACGATAAAACAGACGCGATCGCCAGCCAGCCGCGCGCAACGAAGCGATACTGACGAATCGAGCGTCTCGCAAAGCGATATATACGTATGTATCTCTGTGGAAAAGAAGCTATTGATATCGTCGCCCTGTCGTTCACGTCTTGTCTTCAACGAGCAGGCTCGGCTCGAGAAATCGTCGGACCCTAGAAATCCCTGAAAGAATTTCCGTGATTCCGTCAAATCTCACATTTTATTCTTGTTTCGACGAAAGAGAGAGAGAGAGAGAGAGAGAGAGAGAGAGAGAGAGAGAGAGAATTATTGCGCCTTTATATTTTAGTATAGAAAAAAATCCAGAGTTGCAATAAAACTACCGCTATTATACAGTTTAAAATAATAAAATATTTTTAACAGCAAAAATAAATACATAATATAGATTGAAATAAAATTTAAAATTCTTGGAAAGAGAGAGAGAGAGAGAGAGAGAGAGAGAGAGAGAGAGAGAGAGAGAGAGAGAGAGAAGAATGTCGAAAACTGCTAAGATCAGCGTGTAAATCGGGCCCAGTTTCTCGCGCATGCGCGGTGAATACAGTAACAATGAAGTAGCTAATACAAGAAAAAAGATGTACATACCGTACATAATTAATAGCCTGTATATATAAAAATTTTTGAATTTAAGAAAATAGTAAAAAATATATAATTATAAAAAGTTTAATAATCTATAGTCAATAATAAAATTAAAGATACACTGAAAGAGAAAAAGAATACTAAAATAATGTCAAATAAAACATATTATGACTCAAAATAAGGTTTTATTTCGTAAAAATATTCAAGAATACCAGCGTACCTCTATTTTCTACCAGGATGAGGAGCTAATCATCCTTTAAAAATATTTTCATCCAGCCAAACATTCTAAAATTTTCTAATTCTACTTTTCTTAATAGTCCTTTCCATCACGCACAAATTTAAATAAATGTTACACTTACCTAATATTTAATCTATTTTCCTTCGACGATCGTGACAACGTCAAGATTTTCGCGCTCATTAATCCCATCATTTATACGTCACTGTTTTGCTACTCCTATCGCCGCGCATGCGCTAAAAATCTGACCCAGGATACGCGGCGGGTCGCCATGGAGACGCAGGGTCGCGTTCCACAATCATAAAAAGTCCCTAGACAAACATAACGGCTCGAATCCCTAGACTGTGGAGCGACGCGGATGATTTCGCGGCCGTCAGCGGAATCCCGAGTCCCGTCGATCCGCGATCGTTTCATGCGGGACGGTAGATCGCGCCGATCGCGGTAGATCGGATTTCCGCGAGATCGTATTCGTACAACGACGAGCGGAGCGTCGCGACACTCGCGACGCGAGGAGAGGGAGAAAAAGAAAAACAGAAAAGAAATCACCAGGGCGTCGCGGATCGCGGCCTGGTTCGCGGGCAGTTCCGGGTAGCGGAGAGACGCGGCCTCCCCCCCCCCCTCCGACGAACTCGACGTCGCGACGACATCCCAAAACATGAATTCGCTCCGCAGCCGCGATTGACATCCGACCTCTCTCTTTCTCCTACTTTTCTCTATTTCTGTCTAATCTCTCTCTCTTTCCCCCTCGTCTCTCGCACGAGGAAACGAAAGCGGAGTCGAGATCGCGTCGTCGCCGTCGCCGTCGTCGGAGGCCGGAGTCGCGCGGCCGACGGCTCCGTCGTTCGTCGTTGTCGTCGGTCGTCGTCGAGTCGCGAGAGCGCACATACCGAGAGTGGGCACCGTGCGAACGCGGAGAACGCATCGCGCGTTCACGTTGCGTACGCACAGTACGCACACGCCACGGACCGGGCACGGGCACAGGGTAGAAGCCGCAGAGGGAAAGTGCGCGCTGTCCGTCGGTCGCGGTCTCGGCGTCTCGCGTCGCGTCGCACTGTGTGCCGCTGTGCCGTCGTGTGCCGTGGCGATCCTCCCGAGCCTCCTCGTTCGGATACTGCCCAGCCATGATAGCTACCGCGAGCGCGTCTCCGCCGCGACGCGAGAGGCACGTCGCCGCGCCGCTCTAGCTTTAGGGGCCCGACCGACCGCAAGATGCGAGAGGTCCGTTCTTGGGAGAGCATCCTCGCGGTAAGTAACGGCGTCGTCTTCGTCGCCCGTCGTCGTCGTCGTCGACAACGACGGGCCACCCCGCGTCGTCCTGAGGAAAAAAAAAAGAAAGAAAGAACATCGCGCGGCTAGTACGCCTGGCCTCCTCTTCCGCCCCCGCCATTAGTCCCGTGTTCTCGCGTACGGCGTTCCGTCGCGCCGTCGACGTTCTCGGGCCTTCTCGGACGACGGCGGCGTCCTCCTCCGAGAGGAAGAGGACCGTTATGTTGACGCGCGCCCGCAAGGCAGTCCGCCCATAGGCCGCCACCACCGCCGCCGCCGTTGCCGTGTCCCGTCCTGGTCGATACGAAGGGACCCGACGAAGGCCTCGTCTCGTCCGTGGCGCTGACTTCCGAGGGGGGGATCTTCCAAAACCCCGATGCTCCGAGTGCTCCGAGCGCAAGGCGACGCCGTCGTCGCCGCCGCGGGGGATCGTTCGGCAGGACAGCGTGTTTAAAGAACCCACCCGCGACGGAGACACTCGAGCATCGGTGAACATTCCCCCCCCTCCCCCCATCTTCCACGACGTGGTGGCGCGGTGGAGTTTCGGTGGGTTTGGTTCGCCCCCGCGGAGGTTCAGGTTCAGGTTCAGGGTCAGGTTCGGGTCCGGGTGGCGCGCGAGGGTGCCCCCTCGCCCTCCCGTTTGCCGAGGGGAGCAACGTGGACGCGGCGCAGCGTCGCGAGGGGGAACTCGGGCGTGTGCGTTTAAAGGGCGGAGGGGGCGGCGGGGAGGGGAAAGGGATACAGAGTCGCTCTTGTCGGTGAGCCGTGCGGTGTTTTTGACACCAATGACACCTGAGTAACAGCTGGTAACAGCTGAGTAGGTTACGACTAGGCGAGGCGAGATGGTCGTTCCCTTCGAGAAACGTCGCTAGATCGCTCCGTACTCCGGAGTCCGGAAAGGGGGGACGGAGGGGGGGACCGAGTCGTCGGTCGGGAACCGGACAATGCCGCGCGTCCGTATGGCGTAGCGTCTTGGATCCTATACTTACGTTCCGTTTCTCGCTCGAGTGTGGACCTATAGGGAGTCATTCATAGACTCCGAGATTCTAATGGCGTTTTGCCAATTAAGTCGGTTCGCTCGCTCCGGAAAGTCGCGCGGAACAATAACGATGCAAGGTGCACCACCGAGCCTGACGTCCCAGTAGAGCTTGATCTGGGGTACATTAACCTTCAATATGTTAAAAATGCATTAAGGATACATCGAATGTGCATTAACCTTAAATCCGCTTGGGGAAAACCTGCTTAACCTATTAATGCGGTTAATTAGAGGAAGGGAAAAAGTCTCTTTGTCGCGCAGAAGCGCCCTCTTTTTTTTCGTCATCATGTTTCATTGTATTTGATTGTATTGTCTTTCTTTTCCAGTGAAAGTCAGCGTCGCAGAATGGTGGTGGACTACTGCGAGTCGATTCAGGCCTCAGCAACTGCAGTAAGAAAGCAGGAGCGAAGGTTAGGTGGCACGGTGGGTGCTGCAAAGATGCAGCCCAACAGCGGTGGAGGATGTGGAATGACACCTAAAGAGCTCTCCGACAATGACGACCTGGCTACGTCCCTCGTGCTGGATCCCTACCTAGGATTTACCACCCATAAGATGAACATCAGGTATACTGTCGTTCGACCAATTCGAATGTACAAACGTACAAGTTATCCAAATTATTTGCTAAAATTCCATTCCGTCTGACAGGTACAGGCCGTTAAAGGCGAACAAGGAAGAGCTGCGAAAGATCATCCGTGAATTTAAGGAAACTCAAAATTACGAGAAGGCGTACAAGAAGTTGATGGGTGGTGATTGGGGCGCGCGGCTACCCCACACAAAGTCCAAACAGCAGCAAATCAATCTGGAGAATCACGTAAGTTATTCTGCACATTGACAGATGCACATTGATGCCGCTTTCAAATCGCATTGTTTTATTTTAGCGAGAAACTTGCATCACTTTTTGATACAAGTAATAAATCGTGTGTGTGTGTGTGTGTGTGTGTGTGTGTAATAGTTATTGATTTTTACAGATCAAACGATACCTGCGAGTTTTCGATAAGGATTCCGGCTTTGCCATAGCGCCGTGCTACAGATACAGCTTAGAGGGACAAAAGGGTGCTAAGATATGTGCCACCCGTAAATGGATGAAACATGATAAAATTTCCTGCCTCGTCGGTTGCATAGCGGAGCTTAGTGAGAAGGTTTGAGCTTTGCAAAGTGTATAAAAAAGAAAATTTTGATGGAATTTTTCTCATTTTTTTTCCATTTAATACATATTATCTTTATTTATTGTATGTCTTTAGGAGGAAGCTGCGTTGCTGCATCCTGGGAAAAATGACTTCTCTGTGATGTTTAGTTGTCGAAAGAATTGCGCTCAATTGTGGTTGGGACCAGCCGCATACATAAACCATGACTGTAGAGCGAATTGCAAGGTAAATAATGGACACTCGACGAAATTCGAACGTGATTGCGTAAGAATTATTATGTAAACGCGAGAGTTATTATTTTCGCAGTTTGTGCCGACGGGAAGAGACACGGCGTGCGTCAAGGTGTTGCGCGATATCGAGGTGGGCGAGGAAATCACCTGCTTCTACGGGGAGGATTTCTTCGGCGATGGCAACTGTTACTGCGAGTGTGAGACCTGCGAGAGGCGAGGGACCGGCGCATTCGCGAGCCAGAAGCCGGGCGAGGAGCTGTCGTCTGGTATGCTACACGCGACATTTAAGGCACAAAGGCCGTTTGTCAGCTTCGTTCACTTATCTTCTCTTTTATTTTCTATTTTCGTAGGTTATCGTTTGAGGGAAACAGATAATCGAATCAATCGAACTAAACATCGGCAGCAGCCATTGAACAGGAACAAACAGCAAGTCGATACCGCTCTCACCGAGCGAAACACCGTTCTGGTCGTAAATGCGGCGGTTGCGCCGCAGTCTCTCAGCATGAAGGAGCTGCGACGCAAAGGGATTACAAAGTACGACGCCGAGCTGATCGCGCAAGGCTGCCGTTTCTCCGACATCAATCAGCAGCAGCCGGCGATCAACAACGGCGAGAATATGCTGCAAACTCGTCCCTCTGCAATTGCGACTTCCGTCACGAGGAGTCTCCGTAACAAACAGATGTGCAAGTTTGACGGCAATGCCGGTGACGGAAGTATCATCAAGAATACTCAGTCGCTCAGAGCGTCCAGGTAGCTTATTAGGCTCTTGCGCGCGATTAAATATTTTTCTTCTATTAATTTAATTGTAAATTAATTTTTTCTTCTTGTCTGTAAACGCTGAAGTAATAAATTCTAATTTTAAATTAATTTTTATTTTTTATTTTGTAGACTTCACAAGAGAACGGAATCGAAAAAAGGGAAAGTTGGGGTGAAGTCCGCGTCGTCCTGTCTCAGTAATCCCGCTGTGAAAGACACGGAAGTGGCGGATATCGGTCATCGAAAGGAGGATTCCGACAGACCGGTGCACAAGGAGAATTTGTATTCGCAATTACAAAAGCATCATCTGCCAAACGCATCGGAAATGGACCACGGTTTTTGCATGGAGCAGCCGCGACAGCGCACCGTGGCGGAGGAATCGAATGAAAATGCCTGTCCGCTGCGACTGATGGAGATAGAGGATACTGGTGAATCGAACGGTGATGGCGACTCTGCGGAGGATGAACGGGGAATACCGGATCTCATCGCGGAAGTCGATCCCGAGACAGTAGATAACGTTAATTCTTCCAGTTACAAAAAGGGACATTATAGTACAAATGCCTGTGATTCAATCCGATTAAGTTCCACGTCTCAAACTTATGTACAACGTTTACATACCGCGGAATTTATTCCCGAGGATACGAACTGTCGCTCGAGGGACTACCATCACTCGTCGCCTATGCGGCACAAGGAAGCCGAGAACGATCCTTATGGCGCGGCTGAGCAGGTGAATTGCGTTAACAAACGTTCCAAGTCTCATAGCAATCGGCTTTCTTCGACGGACGAGCAAGACGATCGCAAGACGCCGAACGAGGAGTTGTCTTACGAGTTTGAGGACGATGATTCGTCGCCGCCGTCAATCGAAGAAAAGAAAATGTTGCGGGCTGATTTTCGAGAGAATGACATTTTACACGAGACGAGTTCTCGATCGGATGACGAATGTTGCGATATAAACTCCGCGAAAGTAATCGTGGTGCAGAAATACGATGTGGAGAAAGAAGAGGAAAGTGAAAGTTGCGAGAGTCCGATCACCGTCGACGCGTCGGCGGCGAATCACTCGGACAGTATCGAATTTTGTGGATTGAACTCAGAGGGAGTTGTAGAGGCAGAAGTTGAGAACGATTTAAAATGTTATAGTAGTACAGTTTCGAATCAAGAAGAAGAAGAAGAAGAAGAGGGCGTCGTAACAAAAAGTGATGCGTATGTCGAACCTGGCATTAGATCCGGAATGGCGACGTTATGCGCGACGGAGATGGACTCCAGAATAAATATTACGGAAGGAAATAACACGACGGTCTTCAGTAACGTACAGATCACGAACTATAATAGCGATTTAACCGGCCATATGAATTTAGAGGACAATCGCCATTCTGCGTTAAAGAGATCGACATCCAGGCGGAAAGATCACGCCTTCGACGTGTCCTCGAAGTCATCTCGCAAGTTGCAGAAGAGACTTTCGAACGCCAAGTCCAAGTTCGGGATTTTGATGGAGAGTATGCAGGACGATTCGAAGAGTCACGGTAAGGGCAAGAGCAAGAATAAATCTACCAAGAGTCACAGGAGGGATCGGCAGAGATCGGCGACGGCCGAGATAGGGGAGGCCGACGATGATTCGGGCATCCAGGGCGATATCTACGAGTTCAGCGAAAAGGAGAGCAACCTGGAAGATATCGGTATACTGTCCATAATAAGACGCGGCAAGCACGAATCTCGTCACGCGTCCTCCGCTTCGATAGCGGTGTCGCCTGTGCAGGAGATGCAGTGCAATGACGAGTACAATAAAGCCGAGCCGCCAGTGCTGGTCCGGGAGGAACCGTGGCCTCCGACCGTAGCACAGAGCGAACATGGCGCAGAATCCAATAGTGTTCAGTCAAGAGGAAACTGTGATGTTGCAGTGAGCTTGGAACGGTAAATATGTAATGAATATATGAAGTTTATTTTTGTCATTTAGAACACAAGCGTGAACCAAATCTATAAATATTTTTCGCGAGAGATTTTATAAAGTTACTTTATAAAATTTTCTTTTCTAAACCGGAGGGATCTTTTTTCAGGTTGACAGCCTACGAGAGCAATGGTAGCGCGCGAAAATCAAGCACAACCCCGTCCGAGTGCCGATGGCGAACGAGCAATTCCAGCGATTGTCGAGTTTGTCCTGTCACGCCGGAGAGGACCGGCGGTCGGCTGAAGCTGACGCTGCGAATGAAGCGGTCGCCCGTGCTGGACGACATAGCCGAGTCCGGCACCAGCGGCATGAGCGAGGACAGCTACGAGCCGGAGTACGAGGTGCTGCGCGTCGAGGGATTGGAGAGGCGCAAACGCCGGAAGAAGCACAAGAGCAGGGACCGTGAGAGACGGCATAAGAAGTCGCGCGAATTGAATCTCGATCCGCCGCCGCCGCCCATGAAAAGATTACGCTTGATCCTCGGCAACGAGACACGTACCATCGATCTAACGCATTCTTAACAGCTATAATTCCACCTGTCCCCCGCCCCCGCTCCCTCGACTTGCCCCCCTCCCCTTTTCTCTCCATCGTTCATGACGCGCGTGTAATATCGATTTCATTACGATATATATATAGACTATCTTTTTAAACATAATTAAAAAAAACGAAAGATCATTCAGGAAGTTAAGCCTCCTCGTCCTACGACATGTGACAGCAAGTTCATATCGAACTTGAAGATACTTTTCACGATCAAACTTGATTTATAGTGATAGAACTAGCATCGCCACATTTTCTCCCTATCTTTCTCATTCTCTTTCTCATTCTCTCTCATCTCTCTGTCATCTCTCTGTCTCTCTTTCTCTTTCTCTCTTGTAGTCCACGTTATTTAAATCTTTTAGCAGTATATGTCTTATTCTTATAACAACAACGAATCTCTGAAGGCCTATCGAGATATCGTAAGCGAGAAAACGTGTAGGAAGAAGCTTTAGGTACGCGCACCTACATATTTCTCCCATGTAGAATTAAATTGAATACCGCGTACAAAATCAGAGCCATAGTACGTGAATACTTATCCAAGCGTCATACAGTTCTATAGATTAATAAAGTGCTCTAGCGTACTAAAGAGATAATTCCACTTAACGATTCAATTGGAGTCAAATCGAGCATATTGTTTTTCGAAATTTTTGCTACCCTTAAAGGATATCAGATTGCATGGTTTCCGAAAGGTCTCTTTCCTTTTTCTTGTATTTCTTTTCTTCCAGCTAATCCGTTTCTCGACAAATTGTATACGCAATACATTGTATCAACCTCGTACTTCGTGAGATAAGCATAGTCAAGTTGAATCTTACAAATTGTATCTCTTCTCGTGGAATCGTTTCGTAAAAAAAACATTGCTGCTTTCCATGGTACTCCGGAACGGAGAAGGACGTAGGAGGAGGATCCCTATACTTATACTATGTATAATAATAATTATCTAACTGACTAAAAGGAAATTTAGCTAAATATTAGTTAGCACTTATAATCACTATTCTCGAACGAAAGGTCAAAAATATCATGTGGAGAACCTTGTAAATATTGCTTATACATATATTGTAAGAGGTTTATATATATATTACCATATATATATATATATATTGTATTTCGGTGTATTACAATGTCTTTCGATGCGAGGTGCAGGCAGGCACCGCATTGCATATACCATTGTATACGGAACGCACCGATCACCCGATACTGTAGTAACGAAATATTAATAAGAAAGAGGGTTTCATTCGCGGCAACGTTTTCGTTATATTACGCGCCGTTTAGAATCAGAATGTCCACAATGCAAATGAGGGGACGAAACGCGCGATCACCATCTGTTCCACATCGCTTCTATGTTCGCGGACGAAAGTGTGATATACGTGAGGGTTGGAGAAGCGAAACTTGCGTTACTCGAAATTTTTTCGATATTAAATTAGAGCGCAATTTTATTCTGCAACAGATATAAACCAGATATTTTTTTTCTAATCCAATAACGAAAAAAATGCAGAATACAAGTTTCGCTTCTGTCGAGTTGGAAGGAGAGTAATATTGTTATTTCAAAAGTTTCAGTAAAGAGATCAGGATTTTCAGATAATAATTTAATCGAGATTTAAAAAAATTGTTACAAAGCAATATTACTTTATCTCCAATCCTGGCATCCAGTTTCTCACGTTGTTAAAACACTTACAGTAGAAATCATTGAAATTTTCAAAGTTTTTAAAATGTGATATCGCGTAAGTTTGAAAGAAGTTCCGTATGAAGTAAAAGTTATGCGACGCACACGCAATATTTGTTCATTGTACGCCGAGATTTAGTTAAAATTCTTCGATTTTACTTGACAAATGGGCCGTTACTGTCCAATGCCGTTAATATCCAACGCCGATCATTTGGTGTTTTTAATATGCAAATTATACACGATTAACAAATAATAAAAAAAAAATCTCGTTACGTTCCGAGCGAGCTATAGAGAAACGACTTTGCATTGTGTCGTATATATAGCAATGAAAAAACTCATACTGCATAGAATACAATAGGTTTATTGATTTTTTTTTCTAAAGAAAATTGTTTGAGTGCTCTAAGCTGCCACGCAGAATTATAGAAAAATTATTTATATATTAATTATTTATTGCACATTTAATGATAATAGATTAGTTATACGAGGATGATAAAAATGCATGGTAATTAAATTAAATTCAATTAATATTAGCCATTTTAATTGTTGTTTTCTCAATTAATGTTTACTATTTCACCAAATTTCTGAATGCAATCCTCCCCGAATCGAGCCCTTTTTTCTTATGCAAAGAAAAGAGGGAACTGTATATAGTTGTGATATTCATAAATCCTACAAAAGAGATAATAATCTTACTCCTTTTTTACTTACACGTTATATATAGATATCGAGAAAAAAAATTCTAAAAAAAAAAAAAAAAAATAAATTTACTCCAAGTCGTAATTTTTTTAATGGACAGCATACAGAATCGATTGCACCGTAGCATTAATTAATTAGCGATTGCTTAGCTTATTCCGAATTCTAACTCTGGCACATAGAAAGAAAATTTGACTGGAAAATATGAACTCGTGGAACATTAACCGACAGCAATTGATAAGAGTATTAATAGGAGATATTGATGGATTCGATTAATTAATAATTAGTATACTGATTGACTATTAATTCGTAACCAAATCGGTCAACAAAATTTAACAGCGAATAAAAAGAAATGTGTTTACCTTAAACTTTTTGATTCTCGATTAAAATAATTATTTATATTATATGTAATTGATTCCTATCGCATTAAAATTAAAGAGAATTAGACACCTTTTCATCGTTTAAAGATCACTTGAAACTAAAAAGGTCGAAGATATGTAATACGAATTCATAAATGAACATATGTTATTATCACATAATAAGCGCGATATAATTCGAGGACTATTCGCCGGCGCAGCTTCGCCGTGTAATCATAATGATCCTTTGTCAACGCTGCATGATCGTAGCGGCCCATTTCGAGAACGAGAGATTTTCATTTGACTTTGTCCCTTTACTCGCGATTTGCACAGCAATTGTACAGCCAGTCGTTACGCGATCGACTCGAAGCGTTTTCTTAAGGGAAGAAAATGAAGGAGAAAGGGAACGGGACATTCCCCGAATTTAAGAGAGGGAAATTTCTCGAAGCGTTTCTTCTATTCGCAACAACAGTTTTGCGTCGCAACATTATTTCCCGAATCAGCGATGTCATTTTCTTCGTTTTTCCCCTTTAGACCGTCGCACGCGTCGACGCTTTCTCCCTCATTCGTTATCGGCAGAATTTTTGTCTCACTGCCATTAGAAGAATGATGCTAATTCGTACGTTTCGATTAATCGCGAGAGTGTAAGGAGTGTAAGAAAAATCATAAGTCGCATCCCCCGCGCTGCAAACGATCATTGTTATTAGATGAATTTCGTGTGTGAATCATTGCGAATCGAGGAGGACGATATTTTGCGAGTCTCTCTTCCGAGAGCCGCCCGGCGAAGTAGAAAGAAGAAAAAAAGAAAGGAAGGGAAGAAACGAATTTCTTTTTTTTTCTCGTAGAAGACTCGCGACCGCGCGCGGCGCGTACATTGTAATTATACATATTATCTTATTTGTTGAGCGACAGATATATAGAAATGTACATTGTCATTATTATTTTCTACGGATTAAGGAACCATAATAAATGAATCGCATAAACGTAATTATGGTTTTCTCAATTCTTTCAATCTCTATCTTGGTTTTTTTTCTCTTTCAAAGAAAATATTTGAAAAGCGCCGGCCTTTTCCACTGTAATTGATCTTCTTTTTCCAAGATTAAATGAGAGATTTAAATGAAAGATTGAACCTAGTACAAATCAGATTTTGCATTTTAAACCTTTATAACTCTTTCTTCAAGTCTATTCAAATTTTACGCCTTACAGATAAAGTAAGTAGTAACTTTATGAATGGTTGGTGAAATTAATAGTATTTTACCTAAAAAGTGAAAATTTTTAATCGAATTTGGATCCGATTATTTATTGCAAAGTTTTACAGAAACATATACTCTTTACAATGAAATCCATATAATGAAAACAAATTTTAAACTATTTTATAAAGATGAAACAATATTTATTTCGATATTGTACATTATTGCTTCTCTGTTTCTATTTATCTCAAATTTTGTGGTCTATGCCTGAATTAATTGAGAATCATTATTTTCGTAATCATAGTGTTGTCAGCAATCACATGAACTTCTAAAAGACTATTGATCTTTAATAATATCTTATCGAGTTATATGATCACAATTTTGCTCATAAATGTACATAAATAAAAGAAAGAAATAACAAAGTTCCGATTTTTGAAATTAAAAAGATACACATATTTTTTAATACAATATTGGTAAAGCGTCAGACTCACAACTATGACGAACCAGATTCTCAAGTCCCATTTGATCACAGGAATTTTAATATTCCAAACTGCATCCCTCGCACGAGAAATTAACAACGGGACTCTCGTGCGGAGAAACTGGGCGACTAACTTCTTGCTTGCAATTTGTATTAGTTGATGTTGCCCAAGCATTCGTGTTTATGCAATCGTGTTCGTCCTTCAACTGAGCTAATTTAGCGCCATGTATATTTTTTAATTCTTGAATTTCTTGCAGTGTTATACACGTATCTCGTATATAGTTTTAATTTCTAATAATCCGACCGGCCAATTATCTTCTTTGTCAGTCTCCATCGACTCGGGCCACACCTAGCAACTGGCAACTGCTATCTGTACCCCTCCCTCCATTTGAATTAAGATACCGTGGGCTAATCCCCTGCATATCTGAACTTAAAGTGATTAAAAATAAAAAGCACAGAATACTTTACACCTTCGGATAAAAAAAGATTTTGATGAGTTTTTAGTATGTTATTGTTCTCTGGATAAGGGACACGTATTTTTTTATACGTGCCCATCATACACGTGTTTAAGGGATGAAGCACCACTTTGAAAAAAAATCGGCTTTTCTCTTTCGGGCCGATTATCTCCGAAACTATAAAAGATAAAAAACAATAAAAATAAAAAATAAAATAAAATAAAATAATTATTCTAAAGTGCTCTTCTCAAACCATTCAACTTTTGTTTAAAAAATTTTTTTATCTTTTATAGTTTCGGAGATATTCGGCCCGAAAGAGAAAAACCGATTTTTTTCAAAGAAGTGTTTTATCCGCTAAACACGCGTATGGACACGTATAAAAAAAATACGTGTCCCTTATTTTCATCTAGAGAACAACATAACTAAAATTCATCAAAAAAATCGGAGAGAGGTAGTTCCGTGTGAGTTTCCTTGTAAGAAGAAGAAGAAGATATATACACACACATATACATATATACATATTTACTATTTAACCTGGGAGGAGGAAATATATGTATATAGATTTATTCAACATTTTCTGAAAAAGTAAGGAGAAACAAAAAAAAATTTAATTAGAAAGAAGCAGATAAAAATTACTACGATGTAAACTTTATTTTTTTGATGCTGAGGTATAAGTCACCCCAGTATCGAAAAAATAAAGCTCCACACACACACATCACAGTAATTTTTATCTCAAAATCTCGGGTACTCGCAACTTGTGCGTTTGCGTAAAAGAGTCACGGTGCGGTCTCACTTGGCGCGAGACACTGCCGTGTCTCTTGATGTGCTTCTTTCTAATTAAATATTTTTTTTGTTTCACCTTACTTTTTCAGAAAATGTTAAGTAAATTTATATTCACAAATTGTTCTCAAATATTAATAAATTCTAAGAACAATCAAAAATATACAATATGTAATTAATAACAATGATTTTTAATTGGGGTGTAAAAATCATCCTAGGTGACTATTTATGGAAAAAAAAAAAATCAGGCATTCGTTTCCGGGTTAAACTGTATCATTGATTAAAATCATACATGTCTACAATAAGCGATTCCAAACGAGATGTTTTAAAGACATCTTAAAATAGTTTTAAAGATGTCATAAATTGGATTCTAAGATGTCTTAAAAGTACAAATGTCTTTAAACGTTTATGCGACTTCAAGATATTCTAATATTCTCTAGGGATGTTTCGACAATCTTGCTCAAAATTAGACTCGATCAATCGAGTCCATCGGATGAGTTTGATTCAAGCCACTTACACGCGCTGTCCGTCTCATTTTATCGCGTTTTATTAGTGGGCCAGAAGTGATAAATAACGCTTACCCGGGGGATACTAACAATGTACCGTCATCTACTAAAATACACGGCTCTCGCGCGGCTTTCCGGAAAGTCGATACAGTTCGACCAACTTTTCTCTCTATTATTGCAAAGCGCGCGCGAACAGCGAAGAGCCACGACAGGGCTCGTTCACGGGAATTGACTGCTCATCAGATAGGGAATAAACCCGTGTATGCATTCCGCGCGCGTAATATTCTGCGGGCGCGGATGATGCCTGCGGAGCGGAATTTTAACGCGACTTCCGGACTTCCCTCGCCGGCCCCGATCAAAACGAGAACACGTTACATCACGCGCATATCGCGTTTGTAAATGAGCGATCGCGTGTGCAACGTTGGAAATGCGTGTCGGCTGACGCGTAATACGCCTGACTGTTTGTTGCAACTCCGTATAATTATCTAATTTCGTTGCGCATAAGTAATCTCCGCGAGAGGGAAGGCGGCGCGCTCTCGTGTCGCATTTAAGTTTTTCCAAGTGGGAGCTTATCTCCCATCGCTTCGGGTTGATCTGCTTCCGAGTTTTCCCGGCGCGCGGTTTGAAGGAAATGGCCGAGAACCAATATCGAGATGCGAACTTCTATTTACGAAGAAGAAGAAGAAGAAGAAACGGCTTCGACTTTCCCGCGAGTAAGATCGGCTTCAATTTCGCGCTCTCGCGGTCGACGCGGTAAATTTAATTTCCCTTTCCTCGTTTACGTAGCCCCGAGAGTCGATTGATCTGCAAGGATCCATTCGGTGTCAATCCCGCGGCGGGACCGCGATTAAAAACGCTTTTCAACCGCTTCCTTTGGCGTCAGTGCTCGAGGGATCGAAATGAGAATCGCGCCTGTTTGCCGTCGCGGAAGAGAGGAGACAACGCGCGCGTTCGCTTCTCTTCGTCGGATAATATTAAATCGCCGGCGTGTACGCCTATTATTGCGTGACACTCGGTTATACGGGCGACGTCGCACGGATGCCGTTGTGTTGACACGCACACATCTCGCCGGGTGTGACCTACATGATTCCATTATGCAGCGCGAGTTGTACCGACGTTGTAGATGTAGATAGACGACGCGACGCGCGCAAAGAGGGTCGGTCTCGCGGCGAGTTTTCTCTCTCTCTCTCTCTCTCTCTTTCTCTCTCTCGGCGTAGCGTTTAGCAGTCAGGGACGTTATCCGTCGACCGATCGTATATTTAGGGAAGACCCCGAAGGTGCAGACCGCACAGCTGTCGCGGACCGCCGCGCCGGTAGCCGCTATAGGAAGCGGTTATCGGGGGAATGATTCGCAAATTCTACGTTCCGGACCTAGAAACAATTGCTCCGCCTTCCCTGATGTTGAAATGTTGACAAACTCATTATCGAATGCCAGCGTATTCTCATTGTTGCATTAATAAATTTGAATCAATGGTTAATCAAAATGAAACGTCGCGCCGTTCGGTAACGAACGCTGATATCAATGTTTTTACACTCGGGTTAGACATCGAGACACATTGAAAATGACATCGCGGTAATTACTCGCGTTGATTTTAATTAATTCATTTTCACCGTAGAAATATCTCCCTTTTTACGACCGGCGGAGATACTCTCCATACTTTTTATAACTTTACTGTCTCTAATTGCAATTAATGTACACGCATTTTAATTAGTCGCTCGAAAGTTTTTCCGGTCGTCATATCGATCAATCAAATTCGATATTAATTATTAATGTCTATTCGCCCAGGTTTTTTCCACGGTAAATACTAACGGATATTGGTCGCCAGGCAGTTCTTATTTTATCGCGTGGCCGTTTGCATTGCCAATGTTCTTTTTTTTTACGGATAATATTTCTGTCTCCGCGACTTTACATAATATCGGGAGAGGGAAGCTCAAAACAGAGCCGAAGAGAGACTTAAACTGTCCACAAACTATAATGTTTCTTACGGCGTAATTTCGTGATCGATCGTACACCCTATAAAAATACGCGTCCCTTCGTATACGCGGTATTGTACGCGATAACAACAACCGTAATGTTGAGCGACACTTTTCACTACGTTTTATTCTAATTTCCCTGAGACGTAATGTGTGTGCACTTCTACAAGTAATTATAATCTAATAAATTTTATCGTCTGACAAAAATTCTATTCGTGAAGTTTATATTAAATTCTCAATTTTCTACATTGTGTTTTACTATGATAATAAAAGGTCTGTTTGTTTTCGCTGCACTTCTGAACTAGTGCAAGATAGTGCAATAAGTTAGAATAAAATAAATATATATTTTCTCTTATTCTAACTTATTGCACCAGTTCAGAAGTGCAGCGAAAACGAACAGGCCTAATATCTTCTTCAGCAGTCTTTCTCTGATTTGTCACAAATAGTGCCTTGTTTGAATAAAAAATTATTACTCATTAAGTTTTTATTTAATCTGACATTATATTTATTATTATTTATTATTATTTAATAGAGATGTGCGAATCAAGGATTTTTTATTTTGAATGTAATTTTATGTCTTCTGTCGAATTCGATTCAAGTCGAATCGACAAAATTTCACTCGAATTGAAACGGGTCGAATGATTTCGAATCGAATCGTTGAAATATAATTTTTAATTAAGAATATAATTATTATTAGATTGAATTTTTTAACACGTAGATAATAAGAGAATATTTTAATGTGGAAAAATAATATTGATTATGTAATGTAAATTCTTTTTAAAACAAAAAGCATATTTAAATGTTATAAAATTGACAATATATATATATGTATTTGTATTCGAATCATCTAGATTCAAAATTTTCGAATAGTTATATTCGAATAATTATTTGGATTCGAATCATAGAAATTTGAATTTGAATAGTTCTCACATCTCTATTATTTAAGTAATTATTTGATTATATAGCAACATTTCTTCTTTAATAAAATTTTTACTTAAAGATGGATAGATGCAATTCTTATGAAACGTAAGAGGATCAGAAACGAGGCATTGGCACGTGAAATGAAAACAAAGCAACAAACTTATCTGATTTTTGATCCTCCATTTACCAAATAAATTCTGCTCTCGTGTACCGCTAAACGACGGAATTTGCACCCTTAAAATGGGTCGGACCAGAAAAGGCCAAAACTCGCAGAACGTAAATGGTTATTTCGTTTAAATTTTATCTTTTTTACGAAACTCACCACCATACGCTCTACACGAACCGTTGTATATACCTACAACGTTATATATAAACAATAATTGCACTTTCTGCATTTTGAGAAATCAAGATATACGATTATAAATAAAATTTAGTTATATATCTATACCTTAGAGAGGTAAAGCATCGTATCTCCAATTTATATCGAAACAAAGTTAATTTAATTTTTCTAATATATACCAGGCGCTTAAATTGTATAATATAATGCTAAAGAGTCTTATCCATTATTACTAAGATACAATATTCCTATACAACATTCTTACGGAATTTTCATACGGCTTTTTCTAAACATTGTATTAGTACAATTCAGAGAAAGTCGCATTGAAAATTTTCATAGAAATAATAAACTTTAAACCCTGTTTTCTCTAAATTTATAATAATGGAGATACGATTCTTTATACCTCTAAGGTACAGATATATAATTATATATAAGTTAGATATAAGTTACATATGAGTTGTGTGTATATAAGTTAGATAATAGCTATATATAATATTTATGTTATACAATACTTCGGTTCGATGTCGATCGAAGAAAGTGTAATCGTTGAATTATTAATTGACGGTAGATTTACTTAAACATTAAATAAATAAGTAAGAAAAATAGAAACTTTATATAAGAGCGAGAACTTACAAGTCGCCGAAGAATAAGTTTGGAGCGAAGACAAAAAGAAACGTTTTTACAAATATTCGACGGCGATACCAACAGGAAAATGATACCTCAATTGGCTCGCGCAAAAATATGAACAATTACCTTACGTAATTTACTTATACAGGGTATATCATAAGTCACGCCTTATCTCTGAAGAATAAATTAACGAAGTCAAAATAAATCGAAAATAAAGAATGACAAAATTACGTTTAAGTCTTCTTTAAAGATTTACAATTAAGGATGTATATCGCTTATGTTAAAATAGAGGGATGAAGCTGAAATTTACAGAGATTGTGCATTTACATATTTCAAAAATCTGTGTAAAATTTCCGATCGATTGTCTGACCCGTTTCCGAGAAATTGTACAGAAATTGTACATAAATATATAGATATATTCCCCATGTAAATATCATATTATATAGCTCTGCTCCTGTACAGTAAAAATGAATGGAATTTTTATGGTAAATTCTTCTATGACATCGAGAATTGCAATTATGGTTTTTTTTTTAATTTTTTCTGTTATATTTTTTTCAATTTTTAAATGATTTATTTAAACAATATCAAGTACACAAAAATGGAACAAAATTGCGATTTATACGCTTTTTTCTGTCTGAATGATAACATGTATACTTTAGAAGTTATTTGATTGTAACTTTTTGAATAAGGCTCAAACGTAATTTCGTTATCCCTTATTTCCGACTTATTTCGCTTTTGTTAATTTATTCTCTCAGAGATGATGGGACGTGATTTATGATACACCCTGTATATCTTACGTTAGATCGAAATAATCACGGCTCCCAGACCCCGCGCGGCTTAAGACCTGGGATAGTTGCACGGGGGTGTTTTTTAGCCGGTGCAAACCCGGCATAACCTTGGAGGCCGGCTCCAAGGTATGCGTCAGGCATTTTTCACCTCCAACGCAAAAAAAAAAAAAAAAAAAATCACGTGCGAAAATTTATATCAACAAGAATTCTACTCCAATTAATTTCCGTACTGCCGCCGACATATGTATCTAATTGTATTAATTTTAGTTCTGGCGTCCTCTCTTTTTCTCGCTCTGTCTTCCCCTTACGGGGGAACAACAATAATCGCGTTTCGTTGCGAAGGGCGAGAGGCTTTCGAAGGACGGTGCGCGACAAAGAGCCGGGGCGTTCTTTGCTAAATCATCCGCCTCTGTGTGAGTCTCTGAGAGTAAACTCGGCGGTCTCCCTTCACGTGGCGTGCGCGATCGTGAAAGTGGGTCGACTGAAATGGGTCGAAAATAAATTTTTCCGCCGAACGTCGTCGTCGTTCTACCGAGGAAGTGTTTTCCTTACGCGCGTGGTCCGTCGACTTACGCGTATCCCGATTTTCCTTCTGTCTCGTTCTTCTTGTACCAGCGCCAATCTCGCGTACCCTAATTGAACGAAAATCTCACGGGGGAGAAACACAATGTAAAAAAAAGCTCATAAGAAAGGAACGTTTTTTCGACTATTCTTGTTACTAAAAATATCAAATTATCATAAAAGAAATTACAGTGCGGTAACTTTGTTAACAACATGGTACTGATAATAATAACATCTGATTCAAGGAAAAATTTGCATTAATTATGTAAATTGCATTAAGTTTTGTAATCAGTTTTGCCAACCGCGGGGACCGCATTAGTATATATATACATATCAATTAGAATAAATTTTGTTGTAAACGTTTTTTCTACCGATCTTGATATTTATACAGACTAATAATTAATTTCACACATAAATTAAACAAGTAAATTGTCTGTTAAATCGATAGCGAGGGAAAAAAAATTTCGAATCTAGTTTGTGCGAAACAATATAGATATGTTTTACTACTGCGCCGTGTCTGACTACGAGTGTCACGTGCTACTGGCTACTCCCTATATGGTCCTTACCACTTGTCTGATTTCTACTAGCAATAACTACTGATATACTGGCGACACGGAGAAAAGTATCAAAACGTGAAAATAACGAAGAAGGAAAGGCTTTATGTCGAATTGTAAATTATCGTTGAGAACAACTTGAACAGAAATATAAATTTGACGATTAAAAAAAATGCAAATGAGAACGGTGAGGTCCTCAATTTTCTCCAAGGGTATCCCCGCGTAAAATCCGCCACTGTTTCCGGCACGGGGACTGGCAACACATTCACCACCGCCACCCTCGCCCCGCGCCGTGGTCGGCTATAGCGCTCGCACGCGCTCGCGTCGCCTCGCGGCGTCTCGCACCGGACCGGACGGGAGCGGGGGTGGGCGTCGCGACGCCAGGCGTCGCTGGCGTCGTGCCGGCGGCATATCGTCCGAGTGCGGAGAGCGTGGAGTGCCGTCGTGTGCCCGTTGTCGCCGTCCACAGCCTGTGCGTCGCGCCCGCGGAAAAAAACAGGGTTCTCCGCTCTTCGGCTCGCGCGCTCCGGATCGGACGACGTCGCCGTCGTCGACCCCCGGGATACGCCGGACGGAAGTCGACGTTCGTCGACCGGAATTTCGGGACTACCCTGGCGCGCGCGCCAGCGAGGGGAAACGTGTACGCGGGGCGAGACCCCAACGCGGTGGAATGCGCGTATATATAGGAGAAGGGAGCACTGGCCGTACGGGTGTTCGAGCGAGACAGAGAGCGGTGCAGTGACATCGGGGTTGCTCGCCGTGAGCCGCGAAGGGAGGCGAGGCCGAGGGGGAGAGGCAGCAGCGCAAGAGAGGACAGAAGGGCGAAGAGAGCTCGGGAATCGCGGAGGGAAGGAAGACTCGGGAAAGGGCGAAGGAGAGAGATTTCCCCCCGTCGTCGTCGTCGTCGTCCTCTCGTTGTTGTCACGAGAGCGAAAAGAGCGCGAGGGGGTACTAAAGCAAAAAGGCAGGAAATCCGGGGATCGAATCGTGGACGCCTCTTCGACATCGTCGTCGAGACATCGTCGTCGTCGTCGAGCACCTCTTCTTCTTTCTCTCCGGTACCTATCTCTTCGCGGCCGGAAGTGGTCGAGCGCGCCGGGCGGGAATTTCGTTGCCGGGAATTCCCCATTCGCGCTCCCCGAGACTCCGGTACCACATCGAGGGTGCGTGCCGCTCCTCTCGGGGATGCCGTATATGTAGAGGAAGCGCGTAACGCGCGCGCACGCACGCACGCGGTATCGGTCTTTACCTCTGCGCTCTTTCTCTCTCTCTCTTTCTCTCTTTCTCTTTCTCTCTCTTTTCTCTCCCTCTCGTCGGCGCGAGAAAGAGAACCGCGTATATATAAATATAATAGAACGCACCTAGATATCTATTTATAAGTTTATACGAAGCAGGAGAGGCCGCGAGAGAACTGAGGGACCGAGATAGCAGGAGGCGGCGGGATGGAGATGGAACATTGCGAGAAGAGGAACGGAAAGAGAAACTTGTAAAGATGAAAGGAGAAGAATAAAGAGAAAGAGGGAAAGAGAGAGGGTCAAGCAGAAGGAGAGAGCGAGCTGAATAGAAGAAGCGAAAAGGAGTGGTGGCGGAACGTGTGACGGTGGTGCGCCCGCGCTCGGTTTTCCCCACGTCTTCCATCGTAGTAGTGTACCGGTCGCCGTTCCTGGTGGCGGTGCTGGTGGTGGTGGTGGTGGTGGTCGCGATTGGTGGTGGTGGTGGTGGTGCTGATGGTGGTGCTGGTGGTATTGGTCTTGTAGTACAGTGGGTGCTCTCGCGCTGTGTCCAGGAGGTAGCGAGCGGTCGCGACGTAGCGCCACGAGGGAGGTGTTGTTGGGCGAAGATACACACGCGCGTCGCGCGCGTGCGGAAAGCCGCGGGAAGGGAAGGAGTGAGAGGCTTCTCAGGCGAAGAGGGTGCGTTGCGCCCTGCGTAAACCTCGCGGAAGCGGTGCCGGGTCGACCGAGAGGCCGGCACGATCGAGAGGACCGGAGAGGACCGGAGCAGACCGCAGGGACCGGAAACGGAGACGGAGGAAAAGGGCGAATCTCTCGTCTCTCGCACGGGTATAGAGTGAGGCAGTGAGCCGCGCGGCAGCAGGTCTTGCCGAGCAGCGATCTTGCGGGGCCGCGCGTGAATACGAGTGCGAGTGAACGCGCGGATATGACGAGCGGATACGCCCGGCGGCTCACGTGATACGCAACGCAATCATCGTGCTCCGCCGCCGAGGAAGATATGTGGTAAGTGCGATCCTGCCTCCTCCTTACCCCTCCTACCTTCCGCTTTCTCGAGAGGGTGATCGACGGTGGGATCAGCAGTCGTTTTCTCGGTGTCGAGGATCGACGGAAGTGGTGCTAGAAATTGACGGAAATGATCTTCGTGGGATCGTCGATGAGATTCTTCGAGATGTCGTTTTAATGCTGCTCCGCATGTCGGACGTCACGTTGTGCGTTTGAATCGCTTTGAGGAGACGCGCGAAGATCGGAAAAACTTACGTCGTGATCGATCAATCGCGAAATCCGCGAAGATCGTGATCTAGATGAAGCTTCTTAGACAGCATCATGTCCATAATCGGGACATAAGACGTCTTATGTCCCGATTTTGGACACGCGTGCTATCTGAGTTGTTGCTGAAACTCGTTGACGAATACACCCGATGTGTAATTGGAGGAAGATCGGTATCTTTTTTTTTTAGAATAGTAAAGGTGTTGGTAGGTTTTGAAAGAAATTTGAGATTGATTTGTTAAGTCAGTGTCACGTCATCGGGATGATTCGTTTTTGTTGGAGCGTGAGAAATACAGCGTTACGTCTTTTGGTGATTTTCAAAGGTCGATAAGAATCCCGCTTCATCGGTCACATTCGTTCGATTGTTGCACCGTTCGGAGGAAATTGGTGAGATTATATAAGACGACTATATCTCGTCCTCGCGTATAACATTTTGCGAGGTCGTTTAACTTGGCGGGACTTTACATAAAATAAGCCGGTTATTCTCGAATTTCAATATCGACGTTTCAATTTCTGATTTTTATTTTCGTTTCATATTAAATATTTTCCGAGTGATAAATAGATATATAAAATACAAATTTGAACACCACATGTCAAGAAGATAAAACCGTCTATAAAAAGAGAAAAGAGAATAAAAGTGATACTATATTTTTTATACGTGCTGCATTAAATACGATAATAAAACAATCAAAACCGGCATCCTAAAATAATAGCTCATCATTAAAATCATCTTCAAGTTCGTTAAAAGACGATTAAATCTAATTTTTTCTCAAATTAATATTATTAAAATAAAAATTAACGTTATTAAATTAAAAATAATATTCCTAAAGTTAAAATTAACGTTTTAACCTTTGAATACTCCATATCTATCAATTTTCGTAGATAATTATAGATAAATTGGAAATGCTGTATAAAAATTTAAATTATAAGGAACTTGTTTTTCTGATCACTGATATATATATACATATATCACGTAATCATCACTGACCAACAGATTATTAGCGAAGCAGTCGAATGGCGTGTGCAGAGACAGATTTGTGCACATTCAATACTTGAATCGCTCCGGTGGCGGTGGCAGATGTTTCAGTCAATACACTCGTTTCATAAACAGCGCGGTGAAAAAGTGCCCTGAAAGTTGCAGCTCCGAGAAGAAACGGCGCGTTGGCCCGGTTCTGAAGTTTCGCGCGCCGGTTTTACGGTAAACGTTTACGTTCGACCATACCGCAAAATTTACATCAAGATCCGTTTTTTTAAACTAGATTCCGGTGAACGTCGCTCCTGCTAACGCCGCCGCGCCGGCGAGACAATCGCCTTTCGTCGCGCGTTTGATTAATTCGAACAAAAACTCCAATCTATCATGAAACAAACAGACATTCGACGAAATACACAATGTCGATATCGTTATTTTCTTCCGACGCCGTGACGCTTTATCACGAGTTTTCGATTTCTCGCGTAGAACAAGTCTCGTGAAAATTAAAGAAGCATGTTTGAAAGAAGAATCGCGAGATCGTGTCATATTGGATTATATACAACTGATAAAAGATCAAAGAAGCTAAGCAACCAGGCTCTTGAGAAACGGATTCCAAGATTCATGTTAAGAAAGGATATGATATAACATTTCATGTGATAAGAATAATTCATGATGCGATAATTCTTAATAAATAAATAAATAAATTTAAAAGTACAATAAATGTGCGTGTTGTAACACATAAACATGTTACATATATGCATAAAATTTATGAAGATAATTGTTAATAAGAAATAGTACTTAATTACTTGACACAAACTTTTTGGGGCGTCCAAATACTTCTCAAGTGCAAAACTTTTGAACTGCTTCAAACGTTTAAACGCAATAAGTTACTAAAATTGTATTCAACTTTAAACGTTTCGCATTGGCGAAACTTTAAGCAAAATGCCATCCGTATTATAAGTCCAGCGCGCGAAGACTATATAATGAAGAAAGATCAGGTACGATAAAGCTGTCCACGTCGCGACAGTTTCAAAGGGAGTGAATGGCACTGCCGATTAAAAGGACTATTAAAAGGGGATAAGGAGTCTTCTGTCATCTGAGAAGAACGCTCGCGAGTGCAAATCGCCGAGTGACCTTGTGCCCGCGAGAGTCTCCCCGTGGAATGTGCCGGCTGGATTAATGAATTTCATTAAGTCGGCGGCCGGGCCGGGTGCGAGGTGCCTTAACGAGGGTACGGGCACGAAACAAATTGGCGAATTTCATTATGCTGTCCCCCAACCGCGATAATTTGGATACACAAACAGGGTCTGACAGAATCCCGTGTTTTTCTAGCCTCGCGGTAGTGACGGACGGCAGTGGACAGATGTGTTTTATAAAAGACGGACACACGGGATCCTCGAACTGTATTTTGCGCTCGTTATGTCATGAAGACATTTGTAAGAGTGCCTCAAAGGATTCCCCAGACAGCATCATGTCTAAAATCGGGACATAAGACGTCTTGAAGACGTCTTAGGCTGCGGTCCACTTAACGCTACAAATGCTTCGAAGCATTCCTCTTCTCTTTTCTTTCAATGAAGAAAGAAGGAAAAGAAAAATGCTTCAAAGCATTTGTAGCGTCAAGTGAACCGCAGCCTTAAAGATGTCTTAAAAATGTCTTATGTCCATGCAGATTTTGGACATGCCGCTGTCTGGGCCATATAACGATAGCACATTGGCTGCATATTGAATCAATGTGTGAATCAATGCCCGACAAAATTGAATTTTTATCACTCCTTCCATAAGCACACGCACATGTAATATTTCAACAATTTTTTAAATAACGATAAAGTAATAAATGTCATTTAAAAACCAATGATTAAAAATATTCCTTCTTGGTACACAAAGGGTGGATTTTTCATTTAAAACACTGGCGACCAACGTATTAAATAAACGCAAATATATTTATGATGTAACGGATGTATTCATCCATTTTCGATTGTACAAAAGATTAAAAGATTATTCTGTCGTCGTTTACCTATCGGCGGGAAATCACAGAATTAATTTGCAACGCTCTGCCTCTCTCTCACGGTTGCCTTGCGCCAATCCGGGGATGAAGCGAGTCGCGCGTCTTCTCGGCCAATTCCTGACGAGCTGGCCGATGACGGTAGCGTTTATTTTGCGCTCTAATGACAGATGCATTTACTCGGCTCGCTATGCACCGCCGACACGTGTCGCCGGGATAGAGAGAGAAAGAGAGCGGTATGCGCGCTATCAATATGCAGTTTGTTCGAACTACTACTACGTGCGATGCCAGCAGAGCTTCTTTACATACTCGGCGATACATTACCCGGCCGCCGTCACACAGAACGCAAACTACGTTTTGATTCATCGGTTAAACTCACCGCTCCGTCAGTGTATAGCCGCATCCGTTTAGCGATGCGGCGAAACGGGACACAAAGGACCGAGAAAACTCGGTCGGCTTCTCTCCCTCAGTTCTCCTCACTCGACTCGTGAAAATCAGCTCGCATAATCGCCGCACATTGTAAAAACAGTGGCGACTGTTAGCTGCGAATTTCTTGGCACACGTAGACTTCGCGCAGTTTAATCGACTTTCCATACAGTTAAAATGCGGCGTAACGAATTGCGAGTGAATTTTAAGAATTCAAGAACTTATTCTATGTAAATTATTCTATGTAAATTAGGGATGTACATTTTATTTAGTGGCGGGTTGTAGAAAAATGCTTCGGATTTAACGAGAGAGCGAATAAGGGAGTATTTAAAGAGCGGGGCATGCTTCCGGTAAGCTAAAGTGGCCATTAACGTTTTCGTCTATAGCTATTTGATGCACATTTCAGCAGGCTGCTCGCGCGCTGTGTATACACATTTAGATTTATCTAATAACAGCGAGCCAAAATACGTCGATAGTCTAGTGACTAGGTACGCGCCTGTTTAGTTGCGAATCGCTAGGCAAATTTAGCTTCGAGGTCAATCAACTGAGCCGTTTCGGGCGATCGGGACTGGAGCGCCGATGTCAACCGCATCGTTCCGTCAATTTAATCGAGAATCACGGTCGCCCGAATTTTGCTCGTCTCGCACAAATGCTTATATTTTGATGAAAAAATATAAAAATATAAAAAATATTCGCAACACGAAGAAAAACGATGCATGGTGCATTGGTAAATTGTGCACTCTAAATTTCTTAGAGTAATGATACACTCGAGAAAATTGAGTGACTGGTCCAATCACTCAAATTAGAATGACTTTTCACTCATAGGAATGAATTCTCTCACTTTTTGCTGTTATAGAGTGAAAAATGTACTCTGCAAAATGGAGTAACTATATGTACTCTATTTTGTAAAGCGAATATTTTCACTCTATATAATGTGGAGTGAATATTTTTATTTGTGAACACACACAGTGAGTGAAGCATGCATGGGTCTGTCATTAGCAAAAGGAAAACTGTCGTCTCGTTGTTTCTCAACGTTATTATTTTCCGTTGCGCGTGTACTTATCGGTACGAGACATGTCCGTGTCCCTTCATAAGGATATAAAGATTGTAATCAAGGGATACTTTATATCCTTAAACGTTAAATCGGTAAATGAACAACATAAATTGTTATAAGCATTTACCTCTGGATAGAAACATTGACATTTCTTGATATATTGATATATAGAGGTAAGTGCTTATAACAATTTTATGTAGTTCATTCACCGATTTAATTGCTATATAAAGAATGGTGCTTAGGTTAGATTGTGTTTCTAGAATAGCACGTTCACTTTACGTTCAGAGTTAAACAGTTCACTTTTGTGAAAAATGAATTTTTTTACTAATTAAGAGTGGCGGTATTTTCACTATCGGTTGAAGTGAATACTCACTCGTTTGGAGTTGGATTTTACTCTAAGAAATTTAGAGAGTGGGTGAATTTGAAAAACGTATTTGCTGTAAGCTTGTATTAACAGTTAATTTTTTTGTAGCTAATTATGTCGCGCTTGATTGCGAACGTTACGCGTGGTTACGCATGGCGTAAGCTTCGTCATTTCGGCCGTTTAATTAAGTAAGTAAATTGTTAACGTCATTTTACGCCAGGCAACGTCCTCGGTATCGCGTTCGCAAAGGCGAGTTCTGTTGACCTCGGGAATCGCGAGCCGCATACGGCGCCAGTGGGGTGCACGTGTTATGCATGTAGATCACAATCGTGAATACGTTCTCGCATGCATAATATTGTTACAGCGGCAAAATCATTTCCGCGATTTTTATGTCTCTTTCTCTTTCCCTGTCTCCCCCTCGGTGTCTGACGTCGCGCTCTTCCACGTGAAATGGGATCACGAGCCGCGCGAGTAATTTCGCGACGAGGATAGAGAAACTCCGAAGCTTTCGGAATTTCGCTGAAGAAACTTTGCGGTTAAAATTAATGAAATAAAGAAATACCGGTTTTTTGGTTTATTTAAAGATGCGTAAAAATTTCGTTTTTTTTTTTACGCGAAAGAGCATAAGAGGTTCCTTGCTGCGCAAAAAATATGGATTTGCGCGAAATGTGCAAGTGTGGCGGGTGGCCGAGTTGGGAGGAGCTTTTTCGAGAATAATGGGAATTTATCGTAGCGGCTGACAACAGGAATCGCTAAAAGAAAAAAAGCATTCGCGCAGTACGGTGCGGTAAAAAGGCGCGATATTTTCATACGCAAGTCGGACACGCGACGATAGAATTTTCACGACCCACCCGTTCCTGTTTCTTGACAAATTAATTGCCAACGTGCCGGCGGCGCGGTGACGCAAAGCCATAAAAAAGCCTCCGTCTGATGAATATATCATTAGACATTGAAGATAAGCTAGATGATACGAAAACTGTTTATTCTAAATAGAAGTTTATGAATTTAACGTCTTCGATTAATAGTTCGTGAACTGCTATTAAAATTCATAAAGCAGTTGTTCGATATTTTTTTTACTTCAGCGACGTTTGAAGACATTTATCTTGCTCCCGTTCCGCTTTTTGCTAAGTCTACATTAGGAATCATCATTAGAGAGTGACTTTAATTGAATTAGATTAGACTAAGAAAATGGCGCGCGAGATTGATGACCGAGACTTGCGCGAAGGCCGTATCGGAAGAACCTTTATCACGGTGGTAACCGATACCGCGCGCGCCTTAAGCTCAGTTTCAACGTGATTTAAGAAAGGCAAAGTTAATGGGGTGGATTTTTATAATAGCTCGGTTAACTGCGCGATTAAGTGTCCCATCGGTGTATCCTAACTCGGGACAAGTAAAGTCTCGGGGAGAAAAAAATATGGATGTCTAGGAGGAGAGGATGCGACGTTTAACATAATCCGCCGTTCGCGCAAGGCTGATCCGTGATATTGTACGCGGATGGAATTATGGGACTCTTTTAAATGTTACGGTTATACGACAAGCGACCGAGGAAATTTCAGTGCGGCAATTAAATTCATAATACGGAGATTATAAACTTCCGTCCTTCTTGATGCCTCTTGCCAAGCCATTTATCTTTGGATTATCATTGTGTTTCAACCTCAGAAACAAAGCTGATGTATTTGTTGCGTAGAAGCTATACTGTCTGATACAACGTTGAAAGGTTTTCTGGTTTACAAACATCGATTTTAATACTTAATTTTGGTAAAAGTTTATTTTGTTTCTATCCTCTTTTATATTTTCTTTACTTTCAGACTTTTGATGTAGTTATCCAAATTTTGGACGCTAAATGTATAAAAATAATACTCGAAATTCTGCAAAAGAGCATCAGTTATTGCAATCAAAGAACTTAGAATCTAAGAGTATTTGATTTTGCAATAAAAAGTTATACATGCATAGAGAATTTATACAAAATTATTCGAGACACGCTTGCGTATCTTCCGCTATTTTTACTGCCACTCTCCGTTGTGAAGCGAGTTCAATGTTCAATGCCAGCCAAATTTCGATGCCGACAAAATCGAAGTTTCGATTACAGACATTGCTTGTCTTTCACCTGCGGCCGCCGTCGCTGTCGTCGCGCCGCGCCGCCGCGACGAGCTAATCGAATAGGAAATAGTATTTCCTATTCTGTCAGCGCGATCTGCTACCTCGAGTCCGCCGACATTCCACCTCGGCGATATCGATCGACTTTCGGCGGAAGGAAGTTCTCGTGCCATTGAAGAAGCGGCTCTATTCCGGAAAATCGCCGCTGGGCGACGATGGTATTCGAAAGAAAACTATATATATAAGTAGTGACCAATTTTGCGGAAAGCCAGAAGCAGATGGCAATTCGAGATGGGAAAAAATTCTGGTAGAGTTTAAATTGTTAAACTACACTTTCAAATTGCGCTGCATAATTTTTATCCTCAGGAAATTTGAATCTTTTATTACAAAAATGTTTCACGTTGTTAACAAAATCGTTCGACATGAAACGCTAGAAGATGATGCAGGATAGCATAGGTAGATTGTTTGAAAATTGATTTTAAACCCTGCAGGAAATTAAATTTAGCTAAACTACAAATCGATATTTCCGTACGTAGTTACGCAGTACACATAGTGTCAATACAATGCAATTGTATTGTAATCTATCGCGATTAAAGACAGCAAACTGAACGTGGGAATTGGACATGGAAATGTCGTTGAATTGTTGATTCAATTTATAAGACCACGTAAAAAAAAAACCGGAGAGAAGCTTTACAGCACAAAATGCACGAGGTTTGCCGGGTGCCAATTATGAGAGAAACGATTATTTTCTCTGGCGATAAAAGAAACAGAAGCCTGTGCTTTTTAAAAGAAGAGAAATTGATACATGGAGTTTCTTGCGCAATCAGTGAGGTTTCTTCTGACCTTTTCTCCCACACACACACACATACACACACACACAATGACCTTTCCTTCGCTACGCAATTTGTGAGTTATCTTACAAATCACTTTGAATACGGAAGCCGTGCATTCTCGCTTCGAGAATGACGAAACTCGGTTTCTTGACACGGGAGGACCCACACGCGCGAAAGTAGGTCGAAGCTTCGGGAGGGTTGACAACCGCTGTCAGGGCCGCGACTGCTAAAACGCAAAGCCGAGTCCTTCGCTTCTTCTAAATCTAACTCAAGAACTCTCTACGTTTAATTTCGTCTCTCGTTGTATCGTATTTTCACGTAAGTTGACGCTCGGGGAGTGTAATCTGAAAGAGTAATTCTGTGTGGTAGGAAAAATCGGGGTGAGACAAAGCTATAGGCTTAAAGTTTTTATAGCTAGACTCGGTTGGCACGATAGATAAATGGGAATGTGCGAATAATGGGAAAATGAGACAGACATTCAGATCGGCGATGGGAGAAGGAGAAGGAGGCTCTTGAAACAAGGTCGAGCTATTCCGATAATGCACGTCGTCTATGAACTTTCGGGAGTCCCATTCGGGAGCTAGGTGGCAAGAAGGATTGATTATCTTCTAGAGGGAGAAAAAAAGGAACATTGTGCAATAGTACTTTGACACCCGATCGTTCTGACGAAAAAACAACAACGGCAAAATGATGGAATTTTTTTTAACGGCAAAAAGCGGGGAAGCCGTGCTCTCGGAAAAAAAATTGAAGTCATAGTCGAGAAGTAGCGCATCCTTAATCGTCAACAAATGTTTCAGCAAAATTCACAAATTGAAAAGTATAATAAATTATTGTGCTGGCTGACACGTGATCTTAATTAAAATATTTAAAAAAAACTTACTGCGCAGAGTTAACCCAAGCTTCCTTATCTTTTCAACAAGTTGGAAAACTCGCGCTACAGATTCACTTTTGCGCAAACGTAAGAAAAATAAAGCAGAAGAGGCATTAATATACAGACGTGTATATGTGTGTGCGAGCGCGCGCGCACACACACACATATACTGTTGAATTCATAGTGTTAAATTATACTCAATTTGAGTAATTATTAAGGTCGCCACTGTTCCTAATCAATGTATCATTTATAATTTAATTAAATGGAGTTAAAATAATACTGTTAAAATAATAAATTTTGACACACATGATAGTAAAAAATAATAAAATGTTATTTAACTCCAGGTATTGGTTTAAATTTCATCCTTTAATATTTAACAGTGTACACATATACCTTAGAGGTAAAGGATCGTATATTCCTTTAGAGAAAACAAGGTTTAAAGTTTTAAATAGGGAAATAATATATATTTTTTAGATAAAATAAAAGTAGTAACTTATTGATTTATTAAATCTTTAATAAAGTAATTTATAACTGACATGTTTAATAGTACAACTGCCAATAACACGCTGTACGTGGTTTAAAAATTAGGCACTACAAACATTTTCAATATGACTTTTTCTAAACATTGTATCTTAGGAACTAGTAATAATAGACATAAGTTGCTTTACCATTATACATTTAAGTTCCTGGTTATATTGAAAAATGTATTAACTCCATGTTGATAAAAATCGGTACAGATATAGGTTGATAAATAGATTTTTTTCGACGGATTAGGCGATATTACTCCAAAATAACGGGGAGTACATTTGTGCAAAGGCGATTCGGCTGCCAACATTATGCAAACGTCGGTTGCCAAAATGCAGTTTGCAGTAACGTTCGCTACAAAGTGTGACGGCAAATACCTATAAGGGCCAGCACACGAACATTGCCATAGTCTTACGTGAGAATCTTGCGTTACGCGACACGCAACCCAATCTTACGGCAACGCACAAAGAAAGAACGTAACGTAATTAGTCTTATGTTACGTACGTTACATTAAGCTTTTCTTCGTGCGTTGCCGTTAGATTGGCTTGCGTGTCGCGTAAGGTAAAGGTACCAATACCCGGACACTGCTTAAGCATAGGAAATGTACCAATACCTGGACACGTATCTGTGTGTGTGTCTGGATACCTTTAAAAAATATATAAATTTGTGAAAATAAACGTTTGGATATTATAACTGAAGTTTTAAACTACAAGAAAAAATACTTTTATCTTTGATTTTAATTCGCGTTAACTTATAAATAATAAAGGTGTCCGGATATAGGTACATGTCCGGGTATTGGTACCTTTACCTTAACGCAAGATTCTCACGTAAGGCGTATAAGACGCTACGGCAATGTTCGTGCGCTGGCCCTAACGTCGGCCTCCGTCGATTCGTGGCGGATGAATACTAGCGCGCGGAATGCACTTATCGGCGACCGGCCGAAACGAACTGTGGCCCCGGATCTGCAATTCCGCTGCCACGCGATTTCTTCAATCGCGCGACTAAAGTAAATCCGTGCCTTCCGCTCGACTGAACGAGCGCGAGCTTGTGCTCGCTATACGCCGGAAGCCGAAATCCCCGGGATCGGTCGTCGAGCGTCTGAGCAAACGCGAATTATTTGCGCCCAAATGCGCTGCTACAGCTACACGCCAAATCGCGCTCGTATCGTCGCACGTGACAGAGATTTTCTCGAGCTTAGTGGGATAATCGATTGCTCGTTCACTGGGCGAACTCGACGGAATCTATTTTGTTTTCTTTTTTTTTCAGGTTAAAATGGTTAAAATGGTTAGAACTACCACTTTCAAGGAAAGACCGCGAGAAAGCAAAGCATATCGATCTCTCCTATACGCTTTTATTATACTTTTATGATGCAGTCAAAGTAATGTCAAAATCAGTCATATTAAGCAAATAAAAAAATAACGTAAATCAATTAAAACAACAATTTAAAACGTATGTGCACGTATATATAAAAATAAATTAAATAATAATATAATTAACGTAGGAAAATTTATTTGGAACGTTAAAGTCAACGTCAAATCAATCTTTCGCAACCACGAGGAAGAAGGATGATCGCGGGAAAATTAAAATCACCGCGTTTGAAAGGGTTAATGCATATAATTTACTTGTTTGCCAGGAATATCGAGCCCTATACTTGAATCACGTAAATTAACAATCTTATCGCCGCCCTGTGATTTATTCGACGTCATCCATAGTTTTCTGAGGTTTCGTCATTATCGTTTTCCTTCGCAGGCTCAATCACTCACACCTTAATATACGTATCGTCACGTGTCGTCTCCCTTAGGAAAGGTGAAACGCCCGTTTTCTCGGAGTATCGCAGGCTAAGATCGTCCCAAATGATCTCGGCTTCGTGACCCAGAGTTCGAGCTATTTTTAGACGCCTCCCACTCGGTCTTGTACGTGCACATAGGCGATTCCCCCCCTTTTGCCATCGGCATCCTGTTATTTCACCCGTTCACGACAAACACTGTCGCTTTTTATAGATATTTTTCTTAGAAGCAACGTTAGATCTTTTTTATTCATTATTTCAGATCCACGACTCCGCTTGTTTATTAAGACCGGTCACGTTTTACCGTTTATCAGAAAGCCTGTTTAAATTTCTGGACAATAATTCATTTGCGAGATTTGGATTTGCGAGTTATAAATAAAATGATTCGAGAAAATCGAATCTCTATATTTTTACATTACTAATAATACAAAAATATAACTTGTTTCTTTATTTGTCCCACTTAAAAACAGCTGCTGCAAATGATTTGAACCGTAATATACTGCTAACATTATTTCTGAATAACGCCAAATGTCTCTAAAACTATATAAGTATGTTTGTAAATAAAAGAATAAACATAGCACCTCGAGCGGATCGGTGCAGCTGAAGATTTAAGAAGATAATCCGGTGATCCATCAATCGAACGAAATAAATTTCTCGCGTTGCAAAGATGAGGCGCGGCGTCGTTAAGTGTTTAGCTATTTATGTATACGTGGTGCAAGGTATCAACGTGACATATTATCGCCTCGGATAAACGTCATCGACAAACGGAGATCCTCGAATGAGTTTTCCGATAAAGCGACGGGGGGATGGGAGGGGAGGGGGAATATGTAACGCACCTATACGATATGTAATGCCATAATGCGAATAATACATAACTGCGCGAATATCTTCTCTCTCTTTGCGGCTGCGAAGGAACACACCGTGTGGTTATTTATAATATATCATTACTGCACACCTTTTACTTTGTTTGTCTAAATAAAATATGCAAATGTCACGGTGCCGTAAAGTCGCGCTCCGGTTGACGGAAAGATAAAATTGTCGGAAAATTAGCGGCGACTTTTTTTACCAGAGCTCGTCGCTGTACACTTCTCCGCGCAGCGCGCGCCATCACTATTACCGCAAAGTTTTCAACGATTTATGTTTATTATTAACGTATTTATTATTTGAAATTAAAGAATGGAATTTTATACGCGTAATATCCGTAAAGTCATTTTCGTATTCTCAAAGCGTGTATAATTCCCTGGAGAAATGGAAAGAACAATTTTTATGTTCTTTTCACGTAACTAATTTATACATTCTGTTGCAAGTAAAATATAAAGCTATCGACGTTGATTAAAATCGTCTCCGGTTCAAAATATACAAAACTGCCCGGGATTAAACGTAAATCGAGTTACTAGATCATCGCACGCGCATTTATTCCGACCGCCGCGACGTTGATTGCGATTGTGTCAAAGCGGCGAGGAGATTGTTATACGTAATCAAGAGAGAAAAGGGGGAGGAGAGAAAAGGAAAGAAAGAGATAGAGAAAGTGAATTATAAATCGTACTACGAGTGACAGATAAAAGAGCAGTTCGACGATCTTGACGAATCGCTCGGAGGGGACACGAGGTCTAGGGGTAAAAATATCCGCGGGAGTGCCGCATCGAGAGAGAACTTCTAAACGCGATGCATCGATAGGAGGATAGACATACGGCGACAGGAGGGAGATATACGCGGTTATATATACTATATTGAGCGGCACTTGACCGCGATTGACAGCGTCTCGTTAAAGTGATTTCATCCGGAGCGTATTATTCGTGGAGATGCAAAGACGATCGATCGAACGCCGCTGCCGCGACCGCTTCGGGCGACAGTGTCCGTGGAATTTTTTCGCCGCCGGACGAAAGCTGCGCGCCACGGAAACTGTATTTGTTTCTTAATAGACAGCTCTAGTCAGCGATTTATCATTGCTCTGCACGAAACATTACGATAATCATTATGACAATCAGATTCAAGGCATTTGTGAAGTAAATAAATGTGTAAAGTATCATTTTTATGATATAAACTGTTAAATTCATCGTGTCAAATTATACTCAATTTGAGTCATTTTTACACAGGTCGTTATTACTCCTGTTCAATATATCGTTAATTTAACTAAACCAATGGAGTTAAAATAATGAATTTCGACACACATGGCAATTAAAAATGACAAAATGTTATTTAACTCTATAGATATTGATTTAAATTTCATCCTTTAACAGTAAATAAAATGATATTAAAGTAATAACAACAACGAAATATTAAATAGATTAAATTAAATTGAAATTGCAATAAAAATGTGCTCGAATATCTAAAGTCCTCTCGCCCTGATTGCGATCCAGATATTTAAACATCACTGAAAGCCTATCCATGAGTCATTATCATTTAGCAATAGCTGCAATCTGCTACAACAATCGCGTACGTAAATTACAAAAATACTCGGTTCCCTGTTTCCGTTGCAAGTGTATTACAATTTCTCTGAAACAATAGCTGCTTAAATTAGCAGGTAATCCCGAAATTAGAGCCAAGCTGTCGGCGCAGCTGTGCCTAAATCCGATCGTAGATTTTGACTCTCGATCGTCGTGTCGCGTGAGACATGCAAATCGAGTCGCGCGCGCATTGTATCACGACGTACGGGATGCGCCCGCGGGAATTTACGCGCCTCGACAGCTGCGACAGTTTTCGGTGACTCCGAAACTGTGTTCGCGAATTTTTGGCGAATCATTTATTCGATCGCACGGCCAAAGATTCTCGCTGCATAATTCAGGAAATGCCGAAGTTCGCAGAAGCGACTCTCGAAAGAAGGATGTACGAGTACAGATATATACAGCACGCACGTACATACACACACATACACATACGCACATATATGTATGTGTCGCGTACGGAAGACGCGGAAGATAGGATTAACGGACAATGCGGATCTGCGGATAAACGAAGCCAGTATCAAGGGAATAACGCGAGATCTCGGGATCAATCTTAGTTAAATGCTATACGAACGTCGAGTTGGAAGGGTCGGATAATGACGCTTTGAAGATTTGCCCCATGCACTTTGGATGCGGATTATGC
Source organism: Temnothorax longispinosus (assembly GCF_030848805.1). Classification (NCBI taxonomy): domain Eukaryota; kingdom Metazoa; phylum Arthropoda; class Insecta; order Hymenoptera; family Formicidae; genus Temnothorax; species Temnothorax longispinosus. The sequence continues at coordinate 6,225,876 of NC_092365.1, read as the reverse complement.
ATTAGCTTTGATTGCATGTGTATAAAGGATCTGTATTAATGTTTAATGGTATATGGAATATGTAGGACATATTAATCTCGGATTACTTTGACGCATTAAATTATTGCGAAACTTGTTTTCATCTTTCTATAATTTATATATATATATAATATATGTGTACATCTATAAATAATTTTCAACACGTAAGTAATTGTGCGTCAAAACGGACAAAAAGGAAGCGTATAAGCTTCGCGATTCGTTATGACACAAAGTATACTTTATATTTTAAATACATCACGCTTAAATTGACCGCCGGATTAATATGACACTGATTTAATTATGCGCTTTCACGCGCTTAATTTACATATTTATACGATTGGGTTTATCTGTCCCATTTTATATTGAATAAAATATTAAATATATGATGTTACTGAATTGAAGCTGGATGAATTAATAACAAAAAAAATTGAATTTCTTTCTCTTTCTCTCCCGCATGGATAGAACGATATTACGACTTGCAATCCAAAAGAAATGAACGGCACACACGTCGTCTCGCGGACACTTAGCAGAATTACGCCAAATACTAGAAACTGTATGACTCATCCCTAGTTACGTGCCTCATTGCTATCTATAAATCTACGCGAAGGCACGCCTATTGCACGCTATTTCGTCATTCTGAATCACAGGGGCCCCTCGGCGCGCATCGCGCGAATTTTACGAATCATTGCATGTCGCGAATAACGAATAGAACGAAATCCTCCATCTCATACCGGTTTAAATAATTCGTACAATGATATATATAAGCGCGTTCCCTTTCCCTTTCACGAAGTTGGAGGAGAATTATGCTGCGAGATGCGCCGTTTGCTCCCAAGAACAATGGCCTCGAGAGGACAAAGTGACTGGAACAAAACGCAACGTAACGAGATACGCCGCGGAATATTTCGAGGTGATACAATTCGTTACCGAAGCATCCCGCGGCATTCTCACAGCGAGATCGTATTGTGCGGCTCAAAAGTAGAGAGAGAGATACAGAGACGGTGGAGGCGATTAGATCACAAGACAAGTTCACGATGTGTCGCGACACGGGAGGCAGGGACGAGGCGAGAAACTCGCCCGTAGGTAGAGCTTTCTAGTATTTAGGCACCCTAAATATAGCACGGACTCGGCTATAAATCCCCAGGCCCCCGGTCTCTCTCCCGCGGCCGTTGCGACGTTTCTTTCGGGATGAACGTGTTGCTCGGCGACGAAGGTTGTTTTGGGCATCTGCTGCGGCGACGGATGTGCTTGAAGACGTGAAGCGTTGAATTTCTTCGCGACACTTTCAATGATTTTTCCGAGGTGGCAAACGCAAAACAAGAAGTCAGAGTTTAATGATACTAATAATAAAAAAAGTGTGCAAATTAGAAGCTGCACATTGCTTCCTCAATTTTTTCGCTTATAAAGTTTCCTCTATAAGGAATTAGCAAAATTATTAGCATATAATAAATTGGCTACCTCATAGAGGAAGCCATTTTTTTTATTTTTATATAATCTTCACAGAAAATAAACAATAAATAAAGAAACTTAATTTGAATGAAAATTTGACATTTTCTCAACATATCGTTGTTTAATATATTGAGATTAATTTATTAGTTGGAAAACTCCACTTAGGATATAAAAAAATATTTATAAAAATTTGAAAATACATTTAAAAAAATTTCAATTCAAAATTGAATAAAAAATGAACCCATTTCATCAATTCTCATTAAAATCAAAACCAATCATTCTTCAATGATACTCTGCTCATTAAAAAAAATTTAGCCCGATATCTCAAAATTGTCGAAAGTTAGAACTTCCACAGACATTTTTTGAAAAATTGAAACTGCTTTAAAATATCTAAAACACTGTATGAATTTTTATTAAAAAATACCTATAATACACTGCTCAAAAGTATTTGCCACCTTAAAGAAATTTGATCAGAGATGAGTTTATTAATGCAATTTTAATGAAAAGGCCAATAATTTGCTACATGTCTTTATTGCGTAGGTAGTTTACATGTTATTTAAACAATGTTAAACAATGATTTGACAAGAAAATAACATTGTTTTCAATTTTCGCCTCATCAATGGCCGTCACGTTTTTTTAAATTACGGCTTTACACAGTTTTGACATCTTGTTGATTAATTTTGTAATTGATTTTTGGCTTCTAAATACATCAACGTGACGATCTCGGAAAATATATTTATTATTTGAGATTTTCCGTGCGCAAAATAATTGCATAAAATTAGGATGTAAGGGATACCAACATAACATTAGTTTTGTATAAGATAAGTTAACAATGAGTACATGTAACAATAATCTTCACTTTAAATTAAGTTTACTGCGTACAATCAGAATTTTTTTTTCTATTTTTTTCTGCAAGTGGCAAATACTTTCGAGCGGTAGTGTATGTATCAATATAACAAAATATTGTTTTAATAAAATAAACGTTGATAAAATAAATAAGAGTCTAGCTGTAATGCGCGTGACTCATTTTGTCAAATAATAAAGAGTGCATCAAAATAAAATAATAAACAATTGTATATACTACATTAATAAAATATTTTAATAGAGAAAATTAAAATAAATATACCCATATTTTTATACACGTAAATAAAACGTATTTATTACATTTACATATTTTTAATTGTATAAATTTGTGTAAATTTCTTCCAATTAAATATACGTTGTTATTTTTTGACTCTTGCGCTAACGTTTATCCAGCAAAACGCTGCTTTGAAAATTTGTCGTTTACAGGGACTTTAGACAAACATTTTCACGTGGCCACGTTCATCTCGAAAGAGAGATGGCCCGTCTATTCCAGAATTATCCTATCAGTCGAGGCTCGGCTTCAAAGGACCATTGTGCTTTTGGATTAGCGGTGTGGTCGGCAGAGAATCGCGGATTTACGGGACAGGTCGGCCGAATCAATCATGTCGACTCTTAAACACGCGGGTTTTGCGAGCTTTCCGCGGCAAGAAAATTGCTCGAAAAGCCGAACGCGCGCTCGTTAAATCGCGAAGAATTGTCCGCGGCAACGGCAGCGGTCCTCTCCACGAGCGATTTATTGTATGCGCGATAGCGGGATTACGGGGGTCGGCGAAAGCATCGACCGTTCGTATCGTCGCACGAACGTTACAATAGTATAATCTATTGATTTCTATCGCGAGTAATTGTCGTGTTACCGCGCGCGATTTACGTCCAATTTACGTGGGGATTTATCGTTTCCGACGCGAAAACTTGAAAAGGGTGGAATAAATGTGCCTTTAGATAATGTGTCCAATTTTTTACCGCAATCATGTTTGCTTAATGCGACTGTCTTATTTCCCGCACGCGTCGCGTCGTATAATCAGTAAAACAGCAGGCATACCGCGAGAGAGTTAAGGAGAATTTACGATTTAATCGTGATCCAAAGAATGGAAATAATCAATTGTCGCCGAGAGGTACGAAATATCTCCGACGTAAAGAATGAGAGAGCGGAATGAAATAATCTTTCTATTGTTTGAAAATATAAAAACCGAAGGTATATATAGCCGCGCGAATCTCTCTCGCAGGCGAATTAATCTTATTATTCCATTAGAGGCGCTAACAAATTTTCGGCCGCTCCCAACGTTTCTCTCGCAATCGAGAGAAATAAATGACCAGATTTTCTGCGGAGAATGCGCCCGCGGCTGATAGGTAGCAGCCCCGAGATCGGTAGGAAGGCTGCGCCCGAAATAATCGAGTTCTTTTCATTCGGCAACCCGGTTATCTTTTTATTGCACTCACGGCGCAATCGAAAGCCCGCGTGCGCCGCCCGCTATGCATCTACCCTTCTCGGATCGGGGGCGAGAGCTGCACGACCCCCGACGCATTGTACGCGTCGTTACCGCCGGCGGATTTGTACCGTCAAAGGTATAATTGCGTCGTTTGAGAGTAGCAGATTCTCAAATTACTTGGGATGTTTCGCTTTTTTCCGATAAAGAATGCGTGGGACTGCTAACTTTGCGTGTCTGCTGGGTTTCCTGTTTTTTTTTTCTGTTTTTTTCTATATAATATCTAATATATTTTGTTCTTCACACGCATTACGTCTAGAATCCTAATCTTACCTTATTGCAACATATTAAAACCGTGATAATTATCATATAAATTATATCATGTAAAATTCATATAATATAAATATAAACAATTTCGTAACTTGCCAGTGATGAATAACAATGTATTTCAATTTTTTCGACTTAACTGGCAAACGGGTTTCGTACAATCACGACGTTTCGGCCCTTGGTTTGGGCCCTTATCAAGTGAAAAACTATATCATCTGTAAGACTCGTCGGTTGACATCACAAGACATCCGTAATATATGAAGTTATTCCAGAAAGATCATAAAAATGTCTTGTGTGTCCAATAATAAGATGTACAATAGTCATTTATATCGATCGACCGACTGCGGGCCCACCAGTCGGTCGATCGCTTCCTTACGAACAGCATGTCACTCTCGGCTTTTATAAATGACTATTGTACATCTCATTATTGGACACACAAGACATCTTTTATGATCTTTCTGGAATAACTTCATATATTACGGATGTCTTGTGATGTCAACCGACGAGTCTTACAGATGATATAGTTTTTCACTTGATAAACCAAAGGCCGAAACGTCGTGATTGTACGAAACCCGTTTGCCAGTTAAGTCGAAAAAATTGAAATACATTCATATAATATCATATAAATTATACGATATTATATGATATTATATAATATCAATAATACAATATAATTTATTATATAATATAATATAATATAATATAAATTATTATATAAAAATCATATAATGATAATTATCAGCCGATTTATAAAATATACAAAATAATAAAGTGGCTCGCGAAACTCGCCCTCCTCCACTTACACTCAAATGCTAAAATTATTGCAACGCGAACGCAAAACTAAATGTTATATCTTCGAAAGTATTGATATTTACGCGTGCGTTTCGGGAATGCTTTCATGAGAGTGCACATGGCGCTTGTGAATGCACCGCGGTGTTAGTTCATGAATAATTACAATTTATAGGATACTCGCGATGCACTCGCGGTCGACCGTTACGGTGTCTCTCTTTCTCTCTTTCCCCCTTCCTCTTTATCGTCCCCTTTCATGAACCCCGACCTTTCGTCGCAGGTCACGGAGGGAGCTTCGTAACAGCCCAGTGCCGTAGCATGCCGGCGAGCTGCAGCAGCGCGTGGTGGTGCGCCTCTGAGACACCGCGTCGATCGGCGTCGATCGCCGCCATCTGCGTGGCTAGGCACCAACGATCCCTGGAGCGTCGTCGCCGGAGAAGAAGAAGAGCAACAACGTGTGATTGTCGTCGTAGCACAGGAAGCACGGAGCTCGACACAAGCGACCGATGAGCGCGGGGGGGGATGGGGGCTCGGCGTTGGGCCCGCCTGATCAGCTGCCAGGGGCCCAGCCGATTGCCGCGACCCCCTACATCGCGATCCCCCCCAACGCCGGCCAGCAGCTTGACGTCGGTGGCGCGATGGACGCGACGCAGCTGGCGAATATGCAGCAGCCGCCGCCGTCGCAGACGGGCCCCGGAGCCGCCGGCGGCGCCGCCTCCAAGTCGGCCCAACAGAAGAGGCCCGTCAGACGGGGGGGTAAGCCGCCCCCCGACAGACCGGTACGGGCGCTCTTTTGCCTGGCCCTCACGAACCCTCTTAGGAAGATGTGCATCAGCGTCGTCGAGTGGAAGTATCCTTTTACTATTGCTCTCTCGCACGCTTCTTTCGTAATTAGCGCGATAATTGCCGGCCTCTTGATGCCGGCGCGGCGCGGCGCGACGTGGCAGGAGAATTAAATATCAAAGTTCAGAGATCGCGTCCGATATCAGCGATATTTGCGAAAACACTGCTGACATTAATAACGCGTTTGACATTAAACCGCCTCCTCTCCAGATTGACCCTAATTCCATGTTCGGGCGCGATGTTGATATTAGGGTCAATATTGGCGATAATCTGTGACAAAAGGGTTAACGCACGCGAATAATCGCTCTATGTATTTTCCTTAATCGGTTCGATTTTATCAACGTCATCCCGCAGACCCTTCGAATGGCTCATCCTTATGACGATATTTGCGAACTGCGTCGCTCTGGCCGTTTACACGCCGTATCCTTATGGCGATTCCAATCTGACCAACCAATACTTGGTGAGTATTTAACACGAGTATATTTAGCATTTGTGCATAATTATCACTCTCGTTTTTAACCCTCCACGTTTTTTTTGCACCCTCGGAGTGTATACGTCTGTCACGTTTAATGCTATTATTCCCTACTTTAAAGTATTTAAAAAAATCTCAAAAAATTCACAAAACATCTGTCTTGTAGTTGACGTTTTTATAGTCATTTTGATAAACATTATTTACTTAATATTTTTTGGCAGGCTTGCAAGTTTTACGAGCAGATATTACTTTGGCTCGGACGCCATAGACCCACGTACACAGTCAGAGGGTTAAGAATGCTTAATATCTTGGGTGTTTAAATGCCTAAATAAAATTATAAAATTTTTTCCAGCAAACATAACAAAAAAAAAGTTCCCTTCCTTAATGAAAACCAATTCGATAATGTCCATGTATTGTGCATCGTTTTAACGTGCGTCCTATACGCGCAAAAATAGAAATCTTGAAAAGGACTAAAAATAATCGCGAGCGAATAGCAATCATCTCGTTATAAATGGCGCCGCCGGGAATTCCTTTGTGCGACTTGGCCGAATGTGAAATAAAGCAATTTTACTGATTGTATAATATGTACGTATATGTATATATACGCGCGCGCGTATATATGTGTCTAAATCGAAGGGTGCCTCTTGCAACAATAAGAGTGGCGGTTCCGTTCAACGAACCACACGAACCTCTATCGAGTTATCGATTCCGAGACGGCATGCAGGGTTGCTGGCATGAAACTTATTCGAGCTGAAAGTTCAATAATTGTTCAATCTTGCTCAACATCGGCGTGTATGCTGCCCCGGCGCGGCGCGCCATAATCGGAAAACACAATTCACATGTAGGCCGCTTTAGCGCGAGAATTAATTGAGATTACTCCCCTCGGGCACCTCAAAAGCTCGACATTTCTAATTACCGATATTCGGGAACTGTTCGGAGCTCGTCCGCTGATAAGACTCGTGGAGATTCGCGGTTTGCGACAGAAACTTTATACATGTGGGGATTTGCCCACTCGCCCGTGCGCACAGAGAGGCTGCTCGATAACAACTCGAAATTCAGTTTTGCGTCATATTATGCGCGTGCTAAAGTGGAATCGCGCCGCGCCGTTGTCGTGCCTTGCCAAAGGGTGTGACTTCGTTTTGCGTCACTCAAAGGGCATCCCCCTTGCGCTAATTAGTACCGGGAGGAAACTTTGGAGAGATTAGGCCAATGGGAAATTCGCGGAAAGCCTGTGTAAACTGCCTGTGCAAGCTGCCAAGTCAACTGTGACAGCTTGACGTTCGTTAATTATAATTATCGAACGGAAAAATATCGATTTGTACAAGCTCGTTAATTTAACTTTAAAGAAAGCTTCGATCGAGATTGAGACTGAATATACTTTCAAAATAGCCAAGTGAAAGACATAAAAAACTGTTTCGAAGGTAGAGAGAATCCACAACAAAATCGGGATGTTGTGAAATTAATGAAAATTACACAATCTTACTAGTAATTTTGCAAAACCTTAGGTTCTGTCAGTGAAATTCTCAGTTGAAATTTTTATTAATTTATATTTATAAATATGTTATATAAATTATGTTTATAAATATAAATATAAATATACATAAATATATAATATTTATATTTGTAAATTATATATAGTTATAGTAATAATTTTTATTTATTTTACAAAAACACGGTTTTTTAGATTCTCTAGGGATTTTGCCTCCCCCCCCCCAAAAAAAACGAATTACACGAAAGCCCTGCGACATGTATACATTTAACTTTGATACGTCAGTTGGCATATTGCGTGCAAAATATGACATTCAAATTCTTAATAATTAAATAGCAAATGTCTTTTTCAAGAATTTTTTTTGTAGTCAACTATTTACCGCGTATTGAAATCTTGTAGAATTGTGTTCTATTAATCTATTTTTTTTCACATTGCATGCATTTTCTATACGATGTCACTTTCTTAGCGTCCCCGGAGAAATGGGGGGACGGCGAACAACGCCCGGGAGGAGATTCGAATTCGCAACTCCACAGTCACAAACTCCAAAAAGTCGCAAATCTTGAGATCAATCTCGACTTCTTTCAAAACTTTTTCATTGTCCGCCCGACTCAATCGAGGTAAAACTCCGGCATCGGAGTTCGATATCTTTTATCGCCGCAAGATTATGAAACTATATTAGAAATTCGCAATATTTGTAGCTCCCGAGCGTGGTGAACATTTTCATGAATATCTATTATTTTTTTAAGTATAATAGAGAAAAATCTAACTTTGTAATTTGGTCCGCGTTAATTCACATGTTGAGTTTAAAAATGCAAAATAGCATTCAGCATTTCGGTTAGGAAATCCTATGTCAATTACTTGCCATGACTACTGCGCTATATTAGATAAATTAAATCTGCTATCTTTAGAAAATAGGAGACTATTTTTTGACCTTACATTTGTTTTTAAGCTTCTCAACCACTTTACTGATTGTCCGGATTTGTTGGAACGTTTCTGTTTTAACATCCCGACTAGAGAATTAAGACAGTACTCCATCTTCCACATCGGGTATCACAGTACTTTGTATAGCGCAAATTCTTGTGTAAATAGGCTGATAACATCTGCAAGTAATTTCTTCAATAGGGTTGACTTTTTTGGTGGCTCTGCATCAACTTTTAAACGAAATTTTTCTCGTCTACTCTCGTAACTTAAATGCTCTTCATACTATGTTGTGAAATTTTATTGCTCTTGTACGCTAAAGGGTTTATTACCCGTTAATAAAGTTTATTTATTTATTTATTTCTTGGAAACATTACTTTTTAATTATAATAATTTTAATAAAACAAGCAATTTCGATCGATTGTAATATTTGATTATAAAATAGTTACAATTAAAAGGTTATAAAGTGCCGAAAGTTTCTCTGTCTCTCTCTCTCTCTCTCTCTCTCTCTCTTTCTCCCTCTCTTTCTCCGAAAATATTAACTGTATGTAGAGTAGCGAAATGATACGGGGCAAATCGAACAGTTTAATCTCTTACGGGCAATAAAATATTCGTTAGTTGAACGCGATCTGGCATTTAACATCAGCAGCGACGGATTTATTATTCGGCAAGGTACACTTGCGTAATATCTACCTTCCTGGCCTTGCCACCTGCTCTTCTCATATTTCGCTTATATGACGGGCATGTGTATTAACCCTTGTGTGACCAGGTAGAAAATTGCACGCGGTGCAGATATACTACAACGCATTTTCTAATGAAAAATACTGTCGTAATAACGGAATGTATACGGAAGCATGATTTGAAGAAGAGATAATTAATTAAAGGGGTTTAATTTATGTTTATGGAAACGGACTTTAGAGAATAAAGCTGATGAATGACAGATGAAAAATATAGCCGCATTAATTCTGTTTTCTTTCATTTCTTTTTCAAATAAAGTTATTTAATCATATAATTGCGATGAGGTTTTTTTACATTCATTAAGTTTAGAGTTCAATAAAATAGCGAATGGCGTGTAGTACTTTCCAGTGAAAAAAACGTTACGCAGTAAACGCTTGAAATTCGGGCACAAAGGCAAAGGTCTTTCGAGTTCGTCCGAATGACAGTGCTAGATAATATTTATGCTCCCAAAAGGATAATAAATTCGCAAGTGGAGTAAGTAATAAAGCATACGAGAAGACAACGCGACCGCCATCAAAACTTTCTCGGGAAGAAGGGCTCCTCATACTCTACTTTATATTCTACTTCGCGTCTTCAAAGTGATGTAACGGCTAACGGCGCCCACGTGTCACGCATGGGCGAGCAACACGGGCGGCCGGCGGTATAATGCGCGCTCGAGCCTATTTCAGCGGGCCAATAATCGATCGATTTCGGAAATTAAACGTAATGGATGCTGCGCAGGAAAAGGAGAGAAAGGGAGAGAGAGAGAGAGAGAGAGAGAGAGAGAGAGAGAGAGAGAGAGAGAGAGAGAGAGAGAGAGAGAGAGAGAGAGAGAGAGAGAGATAAAGGATTCGTGTCCTCTCTGTGGCCGTATTCGCGCCTTTCAATTCCCCTTTTAATCATCCACCACCCCTGTGCGCCTTCTCTGCAAAGGCCGCAGCGGTTCTTTTTTCCCCTACCTCCGATGTGTACAAGCGAGAGCGTTCTTCAGCCTTATTTTTAACCCGCCGCTTCTTCCTTTTGTTTCGCCTGTTTTTCTCGCCAAGGCCTGTGCCGTTCTTATACCCCCAAGCCCGCCGCGACCATAACGCCATGCGTCGATTAACCCTTTTGCGCGACGGCCAACGATGCTACTGATACTACTGTCGATGAGTCACGCTGAGGAACGATCGAGATCGAAAAATGAATTCTACACTCGTCAGTGCGTTTTATAAAATGCACGTCTGCTTTCTTTTGTTTTCCGATTAAAATGTATTCTTTATATATATTTCTTTTTGTTACATATCATTCCCTACTTTATAAATCCCATATATTCAGTGAAATTATAATAAATCTTATGTTTGGTAAATAGTTGACTACAAAAGAATTTCTAAGAAAGAAATTTGCTATTTAATTACTTATTAAGAATTTAAATGTCGTATTTTGCGCGCAATACCACACGGAAAAAAAATTTAGCTACTATAGCAAATCTATTCGTATAAAAATATGGGATAAGTAACATTTTTTGCAGCGAGAGCTATAATTTAGCAATAGTAGCAAAATCTTTTTGCAATTATTATTAAATAGCAAAAGGTTCAGCAAAACTTTAACAAAAGGTTTTTCTATTATTGCAAAATTATATAGCTCCCCCTGCAAAAAATATTAATTATCCCATATTTGCTATACTAGCTAATTTTTTCTTCCGTGCAACTATCTCAAAGTCAGATGTGTATTATCAATTTTATCAATCCTGCAAAATCGATCATCTGTCATTAAAAAAAAAAGATACATAAGGACAAGTTCCAGAGTGTTGTACAGTTTTGTATGGCTGACATCATAATTAATGAATTTCGGTGCTCCATATAATGAGTTGGTCAAAGTTTCAAAATTTGCTCAAGTTCTTGCCGGTCTATTCAGCGCCTAATTGCATTAGCGCGAGGTAAGAGATTTTCGAAGAAAGGAGAGAGAGAGAGAGAGAGAGAGAGAGAGAGAGAGAGAGAGAGAGAGAGAGAGACTCGAGAGAGAGAGAGAGAGGACGAGAGATAGAGGAGACGATAGAAGAGAGAGAGAGCGAGAGACGAGGGAGAGAGAGAGAGAGAGAGGAGAGAGAGGAGAGCACGGAGCCTCGAGAGAGAGAGAGAGAGACTCGACTTGCAGACGAGAATCCGTACCAAGAGAGCAGAGAGAGGAGACGCCTGAGAGAGGAGAGAGAGAGAGAGAGAGAGAGAGAGAGAGACGCGAGGGAGATTAAGAGGGAGAGGAGAGAGAGAGGATACGAGAGGAGAGAGAGAGGAGAGAGAGAGAGAGAGAGAGAGAGGAGACGAGAGAGAGAGAGCACGAGAGAAGAGCAACAGGTTTTGCAATGTTCGCGTTTGTAAATATAAAAAAAAAATACCGCGTTCGAGTCCCTGAAAAAAATATCGGATGTCGACACTCCTTTTCTCCTGGTGCGTTTAACAGCGATCACGTTCTTGTCGTAACTCGCCGGTAATCCAACTGCAACCGCAACGCCGCTGTTCGTGCTTTAAATGTTTAACGAAGACGTCCTGTTTACGTGAGCGTGAAACATTGTCTCCGCGGTCTCGTGCGTTTTTAATTGCAGTCCCCGCCGCCATTTGTCTCCGCCGCTTGCTTTTAATTGCCACCTCCGGTTGACGTCGCGCCGACGACGTGTCGTAGGGTCAAAATTGCGAAAGTGTCTTATCGCTCGACGCTTATCAATCAAAGTGGCCTCTTTCCGGCACTAAGACAGCAGCACGCACACATGCACACAGGGGAGGTCTTTCTATATTTGTAACTTTTCCTCAAAGGCTCTTTTAGAGGCGATCGATCTACACCGTCGCATCTCCCATCATATTTTTCACGGCGATTTTTCCTCTGGTGTTGCAGGAGAAGATAGAGTACGTTTTTCTTGTGATTTTTACGGTGGAGTGCGTGATGAAGATCATAGCTTACGGCTTCGTCGCGCATCCAGGCGCTTACCTCCGCAACGGCTGGAACTTGCTGGATTTCACGATAGTCGTGATTGGGTGAGTATGTTAACCTTGGAACTCTCCACGTTTTTTCCCCTTTCTGTCTATAAATAGATCTAGTTCTTCTTTGGATGAATTTTAAAATATATTAATTGAATCTATTAGAACTAAATATATTAAATATGCGAATATAAAGGCTCCCGCACAATCAAAATTATAAGGAACAAGGAACGGATATTAGCGATTAGGACTAAAGAATCAGTAATAAAGCTGGATGTACAATGAAAAACAGAAACGGGGAATAACACAGGCAATAGATTTTTAATCTGTCAAAAGCCGTGCATCAATGCTACACCACTTTATTCCTGATTTCTTATTGCTAATATCTGTTCCTTGTTCCTTATATTTTTCATTGTGCGGGGGCCTTAACTTTTCTCAAATTTTTATTCGCCGCCACATTTCTGGAAAGAGATATTAGCCGGTCATTTCTCCCCAGATTCATCCGTCTTCCCATCTGAATTTTATAATAAGGGGGAAAATTGCTTAAAAATGCACGGCCTTGTGGCATCATAATAATATCCCCGACGTCGTTTTATAATAAACTCACTTTTCCCCAAATTCGACCCAACGGTGGGCGAGGGCCGACGAAGATAGTACCTAACAATCTATATCGAGTGCAAGTTAATTGGATCAATGCCGACGTAATCGATAATGCGTGGCGATCATATACACTTTGACGGCGGATAGTTTACACCTGATGATGCCTTCCCAGTGCACACATTGCCGATGACGTTCGACGAACGCTAAGGCGCACCGACAAGTAGTACAACTTGAGTTTGATGCTCGCTTATCGCGGATATAACATATCGAGCACAACGACGAGCAAGCTACTTCCGTGAAATCTGATATATATTATATATTGAATATGTAATAAAAAACAAGTACTGCCGATATTTTAATTACTCTGTGTGGAATATTAATATACAACAATTTAATATATAATATATATTATATAAATAATATAATTATAAATTACTATTATAATTATAAATATTATAATTTGACACAAAATAATTTCGCTTTACAAAAAACGTGGCGAAAAATATTCGACAGTATTTGTTTTTTGGCAGCCTAAAAAACAAGTACCTTTATCAGTAGAGCTTTTAATATTTATAGGCGTTAAAAGCGAGGCTCATAAATAATAAATAATAAAGTAATTTCGCGTTCGCTCTTTATATATCGATTATACTAGTTGAAAGCATCTAAACGAGGTTATTCTTCGCGGAGTTATTGTATTTTCGTGTTTTTTTGTATACACATTGCATATATTTAAAAAGGCGAACTCTGAAAATTGTAAAACTCGCGCTGCGAACAAACACGGAAGCTGCGTGTCGTATTTATTTCATAAAAACGCGAGTGAGCGTCTGAAGCGGCGGAAATAAAATTGATTTAAAACGCCGAGCTTCAACGAGCGAGTCAGTTCGGCCATGCATTTCGCCGAGTATAAATAAAGTGAAATTGACGGCGCGCCGAACGAGAGAGCGAAGACGGCGGCGGCGCCGGAAGGAAGGAAATATTACACCGAAAATCCGTTCTCCCCGCGTCGTTGGTCGTTTCGACGAACTGACTGAACTGCCGACCGAATTATCGTGAAGCCATAGGTGGGGAAATCAGCGAAATAATTCCACGCGCGTCCGCCGGCCGATCGGTCGACATAATGTCGCGGCTCATGCGTGTAAATTAAATTCAGCCCTGGATATCGGGGATTGAAATTTTACGAGTGCCGCTTAACTTGATAATACCCTAATAGGGTCTGCCCCTTTTCACATGGCCGAGCGCTGATAACTCCCACCACAATTAGTATTTCGCGGACCGGTTCTATGTTCTATAAGTGGGATTTTACATTCGCGATCGCTACATCGCATATGATATTTATCGCATATTTATGCGGAATTTTATGAAACGCGCCTCTTGTTTCCTTGAAAATAATAATATCGTGTTCCGTCAACGTTCAAAAATTTACGGACTCGCTTAACCCTTAAATTTGTGCCACGAATCTTTGTATCCGGCCGATTTTTTTGAAACTTTGTACTCGGGGATTTTTCGAGTCGCTGATTATACGAATCAGAAGTCAGAATTTTTAAATTCTAAGTGGCCGATCTAATATTCCAAAAATTTTTTAATTTTCATAAAAATCAGTATTGACGGAGTTTTTTTAGGTCGTTGAATCTGAAGGATACCATTATAAGAGATATTTAAACTATTTATTTGGATTTACAGTAGAAAATGTTGATTTTTCTATATTTTTCAAAGAATATTAATTTATATAATAAAACAACGTAGCGAAAAAAACTGACAAAAATCTGAAAAATACTTTAGAGTGTTCTAAATATGTGCCTAAATTCGTTTCGATATTGATAACAGTTTAGTAGAGAATCAATTTTTGTCATAAAAAGCATAAATTTTGACTATTTGTTTATTTATAGTAATTATGCAAATAAAAATTTACAATTGTCTACTTTTTTTTACTTGTTTATGTACATACTAGGGACTCTACAAAAACAAGAAAACCGGCATTTAACATTATAAAAAATTCGTTAAAATAATGTAAAACTGAGGAAAAAAGTGGGACGCTGAGCGCAAAGGGTTAAGGCGGCTTCGCGGATGAAAGGCATCAAAAATCATTAAAATGCGATTGCGACATCCCTTGTCACGCAAATGAAACGGTACCATATAAGCCTTCTGAGTTATCGACGCGGGGTCTCGATACGTCCTTACGCAATTATTCCTACCACGATACCGTGTGGCGAACTATATATAGTGACGTAAATAATGGTACCCTATTTACGCGCGATCATCGATTTTTACATAATAAAGAGACGAGAGAGAACCCCGCACGGACGCACGCACGTAACATGCGAGCGTCGCGTAAAACGCCGAGGAGTTTGGCAAATAGAGCATGTCGGGCCACCCCCCCTTCTCCCCCGTTGTTTTCCCGGTTAATGATCCGAGAGAGAGCGATGTGAATTTTATTTTCGCAGCGAGAGAGCGCGCGCGGGATTGTTCGCGAAATCTATCTCAGATTAACGGCGGACTCGGATCGACAGGCGTAACTATAGGTACCTGTTTCGGAAGGGAGCTGTGTATCGCGTATATTATATCCGACTTGCCATCCGATAACTTTATCAATTTCGGTTAACGACACGGCGAATCGATCCATCTTAATGTCCCGCGGGAGAGAGCACATCCGGCACATCTAGTCCCTCCCGCTCGAGAAGCGACCATTACGCCGGGGGCCATTATTCAAATGACATGGAACCTAATGGAAAATGCAGCTGCCGGTGCAACATTTGAAATTGTCTCATCCGATTCGATCGTTTTCTTTCCGGTTGACGGGTCCGCTCTGACGGGCTCGTTTGCGATAACGTCACGCTCGTCAAACGTCGCGTATAATTTGAAGGCGCGAAAGATTGCGCGTATTGGAGGGGGGGGGGGAAAGCTTTTTTCCCTTTTTCAGCGAGTCTTGTTTATTGGGAAAATTTTTTTTCTTTGCCCCTCTCCCCCTCCTCCCGCTTTTTATACCTCGTATAAATGTTCTCGTAAATGCTGCCACACGGTGTTTATAGTGCTATTAGCCTTGGCACATAAAGCTCTTTTCTTCAGGGACAAATTACGTTCCGGGAAAATGACTTTCGCGCGCGCAGCCTTCATTATCTTAAGTCTCCATTTTATCGTCAAGTCATTAATCCCCGTCTGTTGCATAGAAACATTTTTTCTTGCGTTTTTTTTCTTGCAGAATGATAAGCACAGTGTTGACGATACTTATGAAGGAGGGTTTCGACGTCAAGGCCTTAAGGGCGTTTCGTGTTCTGCGTCCTCTCAGGCTGGTTTCCGGCGTTCCAAGTAAGATCTCCCATCAAAACATTAATATAATACACGTGATTGAATGATTTCATTCGTGTGAAATAAACAGAGAGAGAGATTGTACTAAAATTTAACAAAATTTGGACGCAATTTACGAATGTGATGTTAGTAAAATCGTATAAATCGTAATTCTTTCGCATAAATAAAATATATTTTATATAAGCATGGCTCAAGCGCGTGAACAAGTCTGCAATTTAACGTTTTGACTATGCATAACGTTATCACTGAGGATGATCTCAACGAAGATCGAAACGTCTGGTTTTTATGTATATTATTGACTAATTGTAAGATATATATACGCTTTATTTTAATTTTTGAATATGTTTACTTTATATAATATTAAAGATTTTTATGTATTCAGATATATTATATTGCGTTTAAACATATCAAGTTAAGACCTATACCTGCGTTTATTAATATATATTAGACTTTATGGCTCATTCAACAAGTTTTTACTCTTTGAGTTTAATTTTTTGTAAGCCTCTTTACATATTAGCTAGTTATTAGTTTTTAAATATGTTTTAGTTCTTTAAAGGATTAATGAAAACGAATTGATAAAAATAAATTCATTTGCATAGGTCTTCAAGTGGTCCTAAACTCCATTTTGAGGGCGATGGTACCGCTTTTGCACATTGCTTTATTAGTTCTCTTCGTCATCATCATTTACGCCATCATCGGCCTCGAGCTGTTCTCCGGGAAGATGCACAAGACGTGCCGCCACAAAATAACCGGTAAGTGCGTGTCTCAGGATTTCTCCGATAAACATTTAATGGACGATGCAACGTTCTCGTGGCGGCAATCGCGGATCGATCCTCTTAAATTTCTATTATATATCCCGAATCCTTCTGGGAAGCTTAGCTCTTCAAAGGAACTCAGATTTTCTGTCTTTCTAACGTTATTTTGCAACTAATTTATTTGACGTATCATTAAAAATTAACTATTATTATATTCAACATGATTCTGCGTTAAATTCTTCATAAAATTCAAGCTAAAATTATCTTCTGAAATAAATGTTTATCTTCGAAAGATTTTATACATATGTATACAATGATTGTGTGGAAAAAGATATATTATGTATATTTTTATATGTACACTCAGTTCATGTAACTTTTCTAAGAAAAACTACGGTTCTCTTTTCTCATATAAAAAAAAATAGAATGCGTATTTAAAAAGCTACAACGAATTCTTAAGTAATCACAACACCCAATTAATCGAGACTTTTTGATGCTGGCCTTAATATACAAAAAAAATTTATCTGCATTTGGCATTCCCGAGGGATTGTCTCGTGGTGATTGGAACGAAAAAAATCGGATATTGGAACCGGAGAGGAGGGGAATTTGGCGAGGACCCCGGGGGGAACTCCCGGCTTAGCCTCGAAACACACTTTCCGTCGGGACAGCTATTTTAGATATGATTCAACTGTGAAACACAGACGCGAAACTAACGTCTAATTATTATTATTAGCGCGAGAGGCGCGCGCGCGCGCGAGAGGCGCGCGCGCGCGCGAGCGACGAACAGCTGATTCACAGGAATGTGTAAAATAGCGTATGGATGCTGCCGAGCCCGGGCGATACGAAAACTCTGAAAGAAAAAGAGAACAATAATTTGCAATGCCCTCGCCAAACTTCTTTCTTACAAACTTGGAATTCTTTAGTTTCTAGTTTCTATGTCTATACACGAAAACCGTCCAAGTTTAATTTTAATTAAACTAAAAAAATTATTCTACCTATGCAGAATTCACTTGCATTAATTAGTTAATAGTTTATTTATTTGTGTACGTTGTGTTTAATCATTTTTATGTAGACACACAAGATATATCGCAGAGAAGCGAACGTTAATTTTAACAATTAATTAGAATAATTACTTTAACTTATTAAACTTAATTTATATTAATTAATCGGTACTTTATCCGCGCTTTCGATATTTCTCTGTCCCATATTTATGTATTATTAATAGGGAAACCAATTAGCTAGCAAATTATGTCCATTATTTTAATTTGATAGGAGATACAGATACAATTTGCAGGGCTGACGGTATCAGCTCGGTATAATTTAAAGTTTAACAAAGCAACGAGAGTTTAACAGAGCTCCTTTAATCGACCTATGTACACATCGCGAGAAGCGCAAGAAAGGCCGATAAATCGCCTTTAGTAGTAGTGGAGAAAGGTACTAGTCTCAAGCCGCTTTGCATAAGGTGTACGTAGAAAAATGTGCATACATTTTTAAGTGTTATCATGATACGTTAAACTCATTTGCTCGACGAATCGAGCCAATTAAAAGTTTCAGCGCAGAGTGCCGACCTTATTATCGCCCCGCGACCGCCGTTATCGCTGTCGAGAATTAAAAATTCGATTCCCCTTTATATCGCAGGCGAGTTAATGGACGGTCCGATACCATGCGGCCCCGGAGGCTACCAGTGCTCCCGGGTCGGGCCCGACTACGAATGCAGCAAGCGGTACTGGGAGGGCCCCAACAACGGCATCACGAATTTCGACAACTTCGGACTGGCCATGCTCACGGTCTTCCAATGCATCACCCTCGAGGGCTGGACAGAAGTGCTTTATAATGTAAAGTCGCTGCACGAGTAATCTTTCATATGATAATCTTCTCTAATCAAGTATTAAGAAGAAAAATGCAGATGCAGATTACGCTTTCCGATAGCATTCTATACAGTGAGAAAAAAATGTTGTTAACTTGACTAAAATTTTCAACTGATTATAATTTTTTTAATTGAAATATTTATGTATTTAAATTAAATGCGACATATTAAATCTAACATGACGTAATTTGACTCAAATACTTAAATATTTCAATTAAAAAAATAATAATCAGTTGAAAATTTTAGCCAAGTTAACAACATTTTTTTCTCAGTGTATTAATTCGCATTAAATACATTGGTGATTAGATAATTGTTTAAAAATCTGAAGAGGATTCTTGGATTCTAATTTAGAAGACCCAAGCTCAAAATTAAACTGTAGCGCCATACTTTTTTTTATACATTAAATAGCGACTTTATCCATACATCTTTTGCAAAACCTTCAGATATATATACTGCCAATTTTATAAATATATAAAAAAGAGAACAAGCATAATCCTTCGACAAGCTAAAATCTACGTGTTTTGTCTAGATCGAGGATGCGATGGGAAGTTCGTGGCAGTGGATATACTTCATTTCGATGGTCATCCTTGGGGCTTTCTTCGTGATGAATCTAATTCTCGGTGTGTTGTCCGGGTAAGTGTGGAGAAAAATTTTGTTCCACAGACAGCCATTGTCACGGAAGAAAATAAACAAAAATAAATCTGGAAATCCGATAATTGCAGTTCTTATTACTTGATTAATTAAATCTCACGAAATATCGAGAATAATAGATTAATTGAATATCGCGTACTTTATCTACGTTTAGATGCGACATTTACCGATATAACGGGATAATAAGCTTTCGAATTTCCGTGATCCCCGAGCGATTGTTTAAGGAACGCTTTAAGTAATCCGCTGAAGCGGCTTGTGACATCTATCCTCGCGAAGTTCTTGCAATCCTTGATGAAGGGGGGGGGGAAGGGAAAGGCAAGGGAAACGAGATAAAAATATCTCTTTCTTAGGTTGATACCTACATATATACACGCACACACTCCATTGCGTATCGGTAAAGGATGCGCGGCTAATCGAGGCGTGAAAACGGTATCGATGACAAGCGCGATTTAACTTTCTTCCCTTTTTACGTTTTATCCGCTCCTTAACGCCACGCGCGTAAACACTCTTATTATCGGCGAGCATCGCAAAATGCACGTTTGAAATACATTTCGAAGACTGCTCGAAATCAAAATGCCGTGACGTTAAAACGTTAAAACGTTAAAGAAATAGATGTTTTAATTTAAAAAAAATCAGGTAAAAACAGCGCTGATTAATCACGCAATTAAAATTCAGCTTAACAGAATACGAAATTTTACATATTAAAATTCATGTCGGAACGATATCAAACCTTCGATCGAAATACATCTTTTATCAAGAAGCGTTATTCCTAGGATAATTAGATCCTTAGTGTCACGGATCGATTCCGTTCTACTTGGCGCATAAAAGAAGAGAGAGACTATGAATGTCGAAGGAGGCGTGTTTCGCTGGATGTTTCCCGACACGGAATAGACCGTATTTACACCGTCCCCATTCGAGCGAGATCGAAGAAGAGCGCGCGGGCAAATAAAGACTCCCTTTTCACGCGCGTCTCGATTTCCGTTTCATTGCCTTTGAATGTTCCAATTACGCGTCTCGCGCGCGCCGGTACCTCTAATCACAATGCGATACGACGACCGTACGTACATGTGCACTTGTCCCGCTTTCGTGCAGTGAATTTTCCAAGGAGAGAGAGAAGGCGAAGGCGCGTGGCGACTTTCACAAGCTCAGGGAGAAGCAGCAGATCGAGGACGATCTCAGGGGTTACCTCGACTGGATAACGCAGGCCGAGGACATCGAGCCGGAGACCGACGAGCCAAAGCAAGATGGAAAAAGTACGTATGCGACAAAGAGAGGTGAAATTTTCCAAAATAAAATAAGCGTGTTCATTAAAAATAATTTGGTACAATTTGATGTGACGTTCTACTATTACAAGTAAGAGAAAATAGAATAAAATTAATTATATATACATAACAATTTTGAATAAACAGGAGAATTTTATCTAATTGCAACATGTTTTGTATACATCATACATTTATGCAAATACGCGTAGTGCGTAAATTAAATTCGAGAAGTTACACCAAATCCAATTTCACGTGATGAAAACAACTTTTCCCTCCCCAGTTGAAGACTGCTAATTAATTGAACTGAGTTTGAACGTTTAATATTACATATATAGCCAAGCAGCAGAACGAAATAGAGAGCACGGACCAATTGGAGGGTGACGAGGAAGGGATCCAGCAAGAGTCCGTTTGGAAGAAGAAGAAACGGGATTTAGAAAGGTAATTCGCGACATTTAAAATCGCCTGTCAAAATCTTCGATCGTTAAAGTCATTTAATGTCCATTTTAATAAATAAACCATTTCTCGCGATGATCATCGACGCAGATAATTCGACCGATCTCAATGATAGACCTCGAAAAGTTCTTTCTCCGAAATACGTGCTTTTATCGAGGAAACGTATTCGAGGAAAGTAGAGATCAAAGCGTCATTTATCTGACGAGCTCAAAGATCCCCTAAGCGTTTGTGTACACGAACGAGCGTGAAGCTTAAACTCTATACACGGCGCATTGTAACGCGAATATTCCGCAGAGTGAACAGGCGGATGCGAAGAGCCTGTAGGAAGGCTGTGAAGTCCCAGGTCTTCTATTGGCTCATCATAGTTCTGGTCTTCTTGAACACCGGTGTTCTCGCCACGGAGCACTACGGTCAGCCGGACTGGATGGAGCACTTTCAAGGTAAATACCGGCCACGTCGCTACTACCGCGGAAATAATGTCGACTTGTTGTTTGCTTTAATTATATAAACCGACCCCGGCGCCTTCAGTAATACGTTTCGTAACGCGAGTTTTCTTTCTTTTTTGCCATCAGAAATCACGAACATGTTTTTCATCGTGCTGTTCTCCATGGAGATGATGTTAAAAATGTACAGTTTAGGTTTTCAGGTGAGTGACTCTGTCGCAGCATTTCCCGATTCTTCTCGAACATTGATATTACATCATTTAATTAGTGTTTATTACTTATAATTGTTGAATGCATCCTTATTTGAACTCCTTGAGTGCAACACCATTTTCCTCGCGTGGTCCTAAAATGCCAAAAACAAAAGATTCTCGAAAATTAATGGAAGTTTATGTAGAGGGGTTTTGATGGCTGATGAATTTAGAGTCAAATTCAACAAAAAATGTCATAAAACTGTTTAAACATATTTTTTCAAATATGACTTTAAAATCACGTTTGACACGCCCAAAAACTACTAAATGTATCTTATTTCAGTCATTAATTCATTGTAAAATTTAATATAACAAAATATCTCAAAAATTTTCATTTTTCTAATAGCCATATCTTTTTTCTGAAGCAACATTTTGCAAATTGGATCAAAAATTGTGTTCAGTACACCCAAAAACCGCTAGTCACACCTTGCTTTAGTGATAATCACTAGCGACTCTAATATTTCATGACGAGAAAATGCATTCTCGTGGCACGTCATCGGCAGTCAAGGGGTTAATAAGATGCGACAACAAGACACGTAGTATTTTCTTAAAACACGTAGATAAAGCGCCTATTAACTCTCAGGTATTGTAATTTATTCCGCAGGGTTATTTCGTCTCGTTGTTCAATCGTTTCGATTGCTTTGTCGTAATCGGGTCGATCACCGAAATGATACTTACGAATACACGTGTAATGCCGCCTCTTGGCGTTTCCGTACTTCGTTGCGTCCGGTTGCTCAGGGTATTCAAAGTAACGAAGTGAGTACCGATCAGCCAGATCTTTTTATAGTCGTAAATTTAGGTTCAATTTCTGCAAGAACTGTGCCATCGATATTTATCGTATAATACGATACGTCAGTACAGTTTAAAGAAGATAAATTTTTACGCGCGAGATAAACGTGACGTGCGCGATAAGAGATGTGAGTTATCCTTCTCTTTGCAGATATTGGAGATCACTGTCGAATTTAGTGGCCTCTTTACTAAACTCGATACAATCGATCGCCTCGCTGTTGCTTCTGCTTTTCCTCTTCATCGTGATCTTCGCGCTTCTGGGCATGCAGGTAGATTACTCAGCGTAAAGTATTCGTATAAACAACATAACGAATGTAGTCGAATTTAATTTATTCTTTATTCTTCGAAATCTCTCTTTTAAATAGGTCTTCGGTGGAAAGTTTAATTTCAGTCACGACGAGGAAAAGAAGCGTCAAAATTTTGACAGCTTTTGGCAGAGCCTGCTCACCGTATTTCAGGTATCTGATCACTCTCCACGATGGAGAAAACTCGAAACGCAATTCTGTAAAATTGCATTGCTGATTTATTACGAAGTTTTGACTTCGAGATTGATTTGATTTCTTACTTTTCGCGTTCTCTATTTTTCTTCTCCGTTCCAAAAATAATATGCGATACGCTCGGGGCTTCTTGCATCTCCAGATATTAACCGGCGAGGACTGGAACGCTGTGATGTACGTCGGGATTCAGGCTTACGGCGGCGTCAGCAGTTTTGGCATGCTCGCCTGTATTTATTTCATTATCCTCTTCATATGCGGTAACTGTATCCTTTAGCGAAATAGACGACGTCTCGGCGATAAAAACAATTGTCTCTTTCCGTTCTCGCGCGCGGCGTTAATATCGATTCGGTCTGATTTAATAAATTTTAATCGATCCTTGACGAAGATAGCAACGCAGATATTCTCTTGAACGTGTTCTTGGCTATCGCCGTCGACAATCTCGCCGATGCCGAGTCCCTGACTGCCATCGAAAAGGAGGCCGAGGAGGAGGTGAGTTTGATTGTACATACGATAATGAACATGGATACATAATGCATCATACTAGATTGCCGATGACTTTGAGCGTCAGATATAACGTGAATTTAATATATACGCAATGTTTCGTTAAATTCACTTTATTCGCGCTGAAATATTGTATTAAGAAAACTACTTTCTCTCTATTTTATTAATTAAACCATTTCTCATTGATAAAAACCGCGGCGTATTTTTTAAAGACCTACATTATAATAATTCTTGCTATTGCTTGTATAACAATGTACACAACATATACTAGAATGATCTTTATATATACAGCACCTTGTTTTTCTATTGAATGACACATTTTTCGATCCTTCCATTAAATTAATGAAGTAACACAATTATATGCTGTCTCTCGATATAAGAAAGACCTTGACACGAAAGAACGTGGAAGCAATAAATTGTGTGTACACGTCATCGCCTTTCCGCGAGAACCGTAGAATCACGTAACTCTTGAACGAGCCGTTTCTTTCGGATTTTCATAAACGATCAGGCTAATTCGGCCGAGCGGTCTCTCGAGAGAAGCGCGTCTTTAGTCTTTATCTTTACGTCGCATATAGCATTTGCGAGAGGTAGATATCACGATGCGCATTACGGACAATGCGAGCGCGCTCGAACGAATCTGAAGGCTGACGACGACAAGACGTCGCCTATTCCGAGTAAATTAACGTCGCGTTTAACGCCGACGTGCGTGTAAAGAGCGATAAAAATGGCTATTGTATTGTAATTCTTTTTCTTGGTTCGGTCAAAATTTTATCACGCGAAATTAATCTCAATAATATTAATTCGACTAAGAGACATGTAATAATTTTATAATAAGAGACGCTTAATAATGTCAAACGCAGTATCCTTTAAAGTCAAACACAGTATCCTGGAATCCTATTTATTTTTAACGATAAATAACTTCGTCAACGTCAAGCTCTAATTTTATCTCAAGCTGAAATTGATCTAAATTGACGCGGGACTCAGTCAAATTAATACGGGCGTTATACGGAGACCCGGAGAATTGCCTGTGTGTGTGTAACGTCGGACTTTCTTCGTCGAATGTGCAGCCGTTGCAATTCACCAAGTTACGCGACGCGAGCAACGCAATTTTACCTCGTAGGGTAGTTTAAAACCGCATCGGCGAAGTTCGAAAGCTGATTAATCACGCTTGTGGATAACGACCAACAACATTGGGGGAAAAACTGTTGATTGCGCGGCGAAAATATGATCACGTGAACTTTCTTTCAGGCATGCGTTCCTTAACGTATGATGCACATCTCGTTGCATTCGTGAATTCACAATGCGTTATCCAATACGCAATTTCATATGAATTTAGTAGTTTTCTAATTCTTACGTGTCAAGTATACTTTTGTAATTGTCACTCAGAAGGAAATATGTAATTCTACTTAACGTCTCGTTCTCTTTTTAATAATAAAAATGGAACGAGACGTATGGAATTGATGTTTAAATCAAGTATTGTATTATTGTTTATGCCAACGGCGCTTTTATAAGTAGTAAAAGAAGTTTGTAGCTTCGTTGCTGCGCGAGCTGCACTTTTGAGTCACATGCAATCAGATCGTGGTAATAAAAAAAGGGTTTATTGCTCTCTCTCTCTCTCTCTCTCTCTCTCTCTCTCTCTCTCTCTCTCGCATCGAACTTTTTACTGCCAATATTCATATCGCGTTTGTCTTTCGACTTTACAACGCGTAGAAAGTGACACTGACGAATCCGCCAAGTGATTCGGTCAAAAACAACAGTCGGTCCTCGTAAACAATGGCCAAGTTTTGCCTAGGACAGGAAAATTAACGAGATATAATTGACTCGGGGGAATTTGGCGCTACAATAACAGCAAATCAAATATTTGTATATGTACTGATGTACTTTATGTTAATATTTGTGAACGCGTGCATTATCGACTCATAGGACGAGCTTTGCACAGTAATAATGTTAATCGTCGGGGAAACATATGTGTATATTGGCTATAGAATTTAATTAGTTTGAAAAACAAATATATTACTTCACATTATTTAACATGAACGCATTTCGACATGATTCTTCGATAGATCTTTTAATTAATTCCGCAGATTATTTTTTTGGTAATTGTAATAAATTCTACACTGTGTTTGGAATGCGGAGACCATTGAAATCATAATTAAATTTTATTGGTTAAACTACTTTTACTTTCAAGTAATGCGTATTCATTCTGTTTCAATAAATATTATTGAATACGAATGAATTAATATAAATATTATTCTATCCCCAGAGATTTTCTTCTTGGCATTTCCCGTTGCATTTCATTGAGGTATTTTCTGTGTACGAGAGCATTTCCCGTTGCTACTGATTACGCAACCGACTGTTGTTTTTGACCGAATCACTTGGCAGATAACTACCCTCCTCCACAGGCGGAGAAAAATAAATCTCGCAGCGGCTCACTGGCAAGGGACGAAGTCAGCGGCGAAGCTGGCGATGACGGTGGCGAAGGGGGAGAGGACGAGGAGGCCGCCGGTACAGATCTCGAACACGATCCTAACGAGACAATGGAGGACTACGAAGCCGCACTCGATACCGAAACGTAAGCCCTCTCTCATAGCGCGGTTGGAATTTGTAATATAACGATGTGCGTTACTACATTTAATGAGATTAGAGAGAGCATTGTTATGCACCCCTCCCCTTGTGCAGCGTTATTATGAGCTTGTAAAGCTCGAGGGGATTCGCGAAAATCGATAATCATGGCTCAAGAAGTATAAGAACACGCAG
Source organism: Temnothorax longispinosus (assembly GCF_030848805.1). NCBI lineage: Eukaryota > Metazoa > Arthropoda > Insecta > Hymenoptera > Formicidae > Temnothorax > Temnothorax longispinosus. Next base: position 6,199,495 of record NC_092365.1, on the reverse strand, counting down.
CGGAGCTAAGGGCACTCGTGATACACTTTTGCACAATGTGCACTTCTATCAATTTTATTTTTTATCCTCAGACCGATATCATTAGAAAGCTTAGCGTCTTCAATTGTTACTTAACGTCAAATCTTTATCAAGTACTAAATTCTCTTAAAGATAATTGAACTTTATCTTCTTCCTCCTGCGACATATATTGAAAAAATGTATTGGCTTTTATTTAAACGAATACTTGTCTACGTTCTATAGATTTATAAAGAATTTATGCCGGCGAGCCGAGTCTACAAAAAGATGTCTATTTTAAAAAAGCAAATTCAGAACGCAATCTATATCGAGTAATTATCGCTAATTATGCAGGTCGGAGAAAAGCGACGATATGAATACGCATAAGGTGCGACTTAACGTCGAGTCCGACGAGGAAATGGAGGAAGAAGAGGAGGAGGAAGATGGTGAGCCAGAAATGCAAGGTACGTTAGTTAATCTGACTTTCAGGAATTAATAACTGAAAGAAAATTCGTTCCCGATTCATCCAATTATTTCGAGATCCCATCAATATTTCTACTGCAAGAGTTGTGAGGCGAGCCGAAATAATAATTCGGTAGAATAAAAACAAGAAAAGAGAGACTAATTTCTCTTGCAGATGACGGACAGGAAGTGTCGGCTAGACCGCGAAGAATGTCCGAGTACAACATGGCCACCAAGAAGGAACCGATCCCGGCCGGTTCGGCATTCTTTATTTTTTCGAGCACTAATAGGTACAGAAAAACTTTATTTCAGCTTCGCCGAGATAAAAGATATATAAAATAGTTCGACGAAACTTTCTCCGATCTTTTCATTTCTCGGACATCTCTTTGGCAGAGGCCGCTTTAAATCATATTCCTTTTCGATCGTGTTTCCGCAGGTTTCGCGTGTTCTGCCATTGGTTCTGCAATCACAGTTACTTCAGCAACGTGATACTACTGTGCATTATGATTTCCTCCGCCATGTTGGCCGCCGAAGACCCACTGAGACAGAAGTCGGACAGAAATGACGTAGGTATCGCGCCGAAAGACGAATCGATTTTTCATGCCAAAATGCCGTTAAAATATCCGTTTCATCGGGATTTTAACGCAACTATCGAGATCTCCGTTTAATGTCTATTTCTATCAATGTAGGTTAATTGTAAATCTCGATTTAACTTACTTTCCATCTTTTTTTAGTTCAAGTGTTAGAAAAAGATAAAAAGTAAGTAAACCGAGATTAAAATTAATCTAATTTGGTAGAAATGGGCATACTAACGAAATAACTGGTTGGTTACGCTTTGTTGCAGATACTGAACTACTTTGACTATTTTTTCACTACCGTTTTCACGATCGAAATCTGCCTCAAAATGGTCTCGTACGGCTTCATCATCCACGAGGGCGCGTTCTGCCGATCGGCTTTCAATCTGCTCGATCTTCTCGTCGTTTGCGCCTCTCTCATTTCCATGACACCCATGAAGTATAATCTTGTTCTTTATATTATTATTGTTTACATTAATAAAAAATCAATTACAATTGTAATCGTGCAAAAAGAACGCAAATAAGGCAATTCAATTCTCTGAGGCGGAGTTTCATTTTTAAAAAGTTCGATTGCCCGAAAGATTAGAGGCATTTTTGTTCTCGTTATATCTGTCGTGCTTTGTACTGATGCCGTTATTTATTGTATACTTGCAGCACTGGCGCATTCTCTTTCATCAAAGTGCTTCGAGTGCTCCGTGTACTGAGGCCGCTGCGTGCCATCAATCGCGCCAAGGGATTAAAGGTATCTCTTTCATTTGTCTCACCTGTTTTATCTAAGTCCGCTAAAACCGGCCCAATTCACAGCATACGCCCCGCCGTAGTATACGTAATAATAACGCCAGACCGTATAATATGTACACACAGCCAGCTAGATTACAGAGTCGCTCTCGTTAGTCCGACGTTGATCGCCAAGCGTGCGCGAAATTGCAATTACTCGTGTACAAATGGTGGAAGAGCGCCGAGGTAACTTCGGAAAAGTCACGTTGACGGCGAAATGAGAAATTACATTTCATCCCTGTATACAATATCGAGAATTTTTCTTACGCGCGAATATCGTCACTACGCGAAAATTTATTTACCGAGATCGACAAAATATTTATTTATCGTCAATACGAAATTAATGCAACGACACCTCCATAGATTTTCTCCATATATTGCGAAGAGACATTGAAAGACGTATACTTCTAGTTTGAATTAAGAAATTCGTCTCGAGTATCTTTGTTTAGAATTTTAATGAAGTCCAGATTCTCTGCTGGCTCTCCACGAGAAGAAAGCTACACGAATTTGACGGAATGCGACCAGAATGCGTGTTAAAAGATATCGTTACGAAACGAAACGAGCGTTATAACTTTTATTTCGGCGCGGCGCGCACAATTTCCATCTCACTATCACGAAGGGCGAATATATATTGTGATTAATATTGTGAACCCAGCACGTAGTACAGTGCGTCATCGTAGCGGTAAAGACTATCGGAAACATAGTCCTCGTCACCAGCCTCCTGCAGTTCGTGTTCGCCGTCATTGGCGTACAGCTCTTTAAGGTAGGATTATCGGGCCCCGATACCGACACGGCCCCGAGAAAATCTATCCTCCGAACCTCTTATAATATACACTAGAGTGACATATAATATATTACCAGTCGATACCCCCACGACAACACCTTAAGAAAAAAAACCCTCTTAAAATCTCAGCCTCAAATCCACCCCTCTCTTTTTCTCTCTCTTTCTCTCTCTCTCTCTCTTTTTCTCACTCTCTCTCTTTTTCAAGATCCGTTTTCAGCATTTGTTCATTCGTTTATCCACACATTTCTTAATATGCCAGAAATTTAATTCACCATCACCAAATTCATTACTACTGTTACGACTACTTTAGTAAGCCTTTGCCCGACATCTCGGCAGCTTCTTCGACGATTATTTCTTCCGCTTAATTGTTGCAAAAAAGCACGCAGTCGAATCTAAAGATCGCGATTGACTTAGAAGTAATTAAATCCGATGGAGAAACGCGACTAGAAAAGATTTTCCTGTCCTTTTCGAGAAAATATATCGTCAATCGAGACTGACGATTTACGTACTCCAGCTTTTGCTTTGTAATTAGATCAAATCTTTTCATCGTCGATAATTATGTGTTTTCCATGTCAAGTCCCTGCACCGCTCTCCTTGGATTTTTGCCGATTTTTCTCACAGATTTTCAAACACACGCACGCGCGAGACTTTTGTCACCGTTTTTTGCGCACTCGATACACACGTGTGAATACATATACTTTGAGTAAGTTTTATCAATAACCGTCGCGCGCGCAGAGAGCTTTTTTCGTAGAAAATCTACTTCGTTATCGATATGGATCGCTGGTTCGCGTGAATGAGGAAGAAGTGATGTTGCGGAATTAACGAGCGCATCGTCCAATTAGGTGAAACGTCTATGTCTGAATCTCCGACATCGACAAACGGCGTCGATGCGCGCGGCACGTGGAAAATAATCGTCGAGGGGCACGAGCACGAGGCGAATGTTGTTTTTTCTGACAGATGCACCTCTGGGTATACCCTTCTCCCCTGTGAAAAACAAGCTGTCTTTTGCGTCTAACTTATACTCATAATTGGGTTTCTTGTCTCGACACTCTCTCCCCGAAACCTCTCACTGGGACCACGTTTGTGTTCTTTGTTCCCACTGTATATAAGATCTTTTATGTCAAAGCGCCCCATCTGGCGAAGGCCAGCATGATCGTTTGCCTTTATTATCCGATAACAAATCGATTTTACATCGACGTAGCTTACGCCGAACTTGGGGATTCTTCATTTTACCATTATATTATGTTACTTCTTTAGATATAAATTGTATATTTATAAAGATTCAAATCGACGTCCATTTGAAACTGTGCCTTGGAAAATGTTTTAAGTGTGTGACGTAGGAGAGAGAAAATCAATGTTTGTTGATGGAAAGTGTATATCGCGCGTGTAATGAAATTTCTCTTCGTAGATTATTATAATTTTGAATAATCAGTTTAATTTAATTTTATTTTGCTATATTTTGCTAAGTATACGTAGCTCGAGACCGGGTTAAGTACTCTTTAGAAAAGCGCGCGAGTGAATTTTATTTATTGTTAGAATTTATCCGACAGGCTATCCATCGAGTCAACCAGATTATTTACATTCTAATGCCGCGTTTATGTTTAAATAATAGAAATAACGCATCTCTCTCACTCCTTCTCGCTTTCTTTCTCTCGGGTTTGGTGTGAAAACAGTTCTCTCAGTGGCATTTTCCACGTACCGATGTTTAACTATGTAAAATATCATTCATCGTTTTCCTTCACTATATAGCATGGTTTTCTCTTCATGATGACGATCTTAAATCGCGATAAAATTATATCGTATATGCATGTTGTTTTAAACATTGAACAATATTTTCAGAGACTGCAGTAGATTAAAATTGAATCATTAATTGTATTTGTCGATAGCTTTAGCGAGGAAAAACCGCTGTTATTTCATGAAAAATAAAAAGGGGAAAGAAAAACAAATACCGTTTTCGTCAAACTGTTGTCCACAAAAATGAAAGCAATTCAAGAAATATTGCACTTCGCAGCGATTTTTTAAACATACGCGAATGTACACGATTTTATTTAGAGCCATAAAAGAGAGATAATAATTTTGTTACCGATAATACTGATACACGATACGATTTTTCAACACAAAATTTTCTTTCATACGTTTCTTTGTCGCTTCGACATCGATACATTTGATTCGATATATTTCCACTGCTTTCAGAACCGAATAACGTTCAATCTAGGCATGTACCTCGTTTGAAGTATTTTGACGACCAAAAATTATCGCACGTTTTAAAAAGTCAGTTACATGCGTAATAAAAATAATTGTAGCAACAATAAATAGTTCATATATAGTGTGTAATTGAGAAAAGAGAAAAAACCTAGTATGTATGAAGATAGGTCAAGTAAATTAAAATTCTTGAATAAAATTGATAATGATTTTTTTTTAATAGAAAAGTTGGTAGCTGTAATATTTTTCCAATAACTATAAATATCCAATAATTATCAAATATATATATTAATATTTTTCCAATGACTATCAACTGATTAGCCCTCCGAGAACACACCTATTTTTTCATTCATGTGTAGGGTCAGATGACCCATGTGTTCATTTGAAAAAAACGTAATTTACGAAAAAATTTTTATTTTTTTTATTTTTAATATTTCTGGCTAAAAATTTTTCTGGCAAAAAAAAAAAAACATTGTCAAATTGACTTTTTGTGTTCTCGGAGGGTTAGTTACATATATTTTGACGGTTTTGCAATAATTATGTTTTCACTAAAAGATCGCGGTGTTATTCCATTGGTTTCAATTACTTCATTTGCCCTCTTATCATAGTAAATCGTGCCACGCCGATGTAATTTAATATATGCATATATATAGTGGACGAGTGACCGGGGGGAGATGAGACGGTGGCTCAAAAGCAGATCGGGGATGATAGTCGAGTGTGTAAATAAAAAAGAAATGAGAAAGGAAAATCGGCTTTACGCAAGACCTAACATGCCTTTGCTCTTTCGGCATTGGTTTTCGTTTCTTCGTTTTTTTACCCCCCCTCAACTGGACATACCTACGATATACCTGTTTTATATATTATATATATATATCTCTCTTTCTCTTTCTCTCTCTTTCTTCTTTTTGCCATCACGAGACTTTTTGCTGCTCGAGACTTGATAGACTACATCGCTGTTCAGACGATACGAAACAGCCACGCAACACACACATACGCACACAGATTACACGCATTCTCTCATATCAGACGCGAATATCTATAGTGAATAAAAAATATTCGAACTTTTCTTCTGGAAATTCTTTTGTGAAGTTGCTGAGACATTCCTCGTTTCAGCTTAATTTATCATCTTTCTTCAACTTTGAAGAAGAACAAAGTGGCACGCTCCGGTGATCACGCTTCGTGCAGTTTTTTTTCTTCCGAAAGCTGAAGAAAGTCATCAAAGATGTCGATTCGACGACGCGGATGAGACGAATTCAAAACCGAAGTGGCGAATGTCTTAAATAACATTCTACAAAAAAACTTGCAGTTCTTTAAGAAATGAGAACGGCGCTGGGATATAATTATTATTTACAGCGCCAGCTCGGAAATTTCTCGATCCGTATCTCGCTAGATTTACTTTAAGAAATTATTGATCTTATATAAATAAGAGATAATGTTAATTTAATTGCTTGTGATATATTGAGAAAGCGAATATTTTTTATGCATTGAGAGGTAGATCGGCACTCGGAAAATTGCGCTAAAATTACCAAATTAAGTAAATAAAAACGAAAAAGTTTAAATATGTCATCTTAATATATCTCAAATATTTTTATTTTTCTCTGAAACGTACGCTTATTCGTATATATAGAACAATATAAATTATTAAAATCTTCATATAACGTAAACGAAGGAAATCTGTCTATAAAAATATATAGCTACTTTTATGATTATCCAAGGCAATTCTTCAACGTTGTGCCGACCTTCCCGAATACACATATACATATAACTCCCAGGAATAAGCACACACATACACACATCTGCGCGAGATACAAGCAGGCCAATCCAAGAGTATACTACTAAAATTCCTTTAATTTTCATATTTTTACACGCACATACCTACCCACCCATCAAAAAAGAAATATAAAAAAAGACTCATGCAGACTTCGTGATTTTAAGACTGGTAGTAGAGGATGTTTTTGAGAATTGCATGCTTGTGCCGGCTAAGCATTGCAGTGGTGTGCCGCTATATTAACACGAGAGAGAAAGGTGGAGGAGAAGAGGAAAAAGGGCATTGTATTTCTCCATAAGCTCCACTCGCCGCGGGACTTCGCCATCGGACAAATCGAAAGGGGAAAAGATCACGAAAAAGCGGTCCCTATACACGCGCGCACAGACCCATAATTGCTGCAAAAGGAAGCACCACGGCAATTTCCTTCTCCGTTCGTTTTCAGTATTATAGGCTTTGGAGATCGTCGATCTCGATTGTCCGATTTTATCTCGTGACTTTAGTTTCGTTTTCCGACCGAACCATATAAAATGCTACGAGTGTTGTCGTAAAATATTTCACTATTAGAACGATAAATAAAAAAAAAACAGAGAAATACGGAATGATGTCACACAGGCAACTGTTGTATGACTATGAACATTTTCAAATTCAGGATGATTGCTGAAATTAAATTTTTAGAAATTAAAAGCGAAGTTCAAATTTCTAGAATTGATATTAAATGCATGGAACGTTTGATTGTCGTGATTGACGGGGCAATCGAGATCGATTATATAAATGGGATAAAATCCCGTTCGGATAAAATCGGATAAAATCGGATAACCTTGCTTATTAGGCGAGCTCGATGGAAGCGGCTAGGCGAATCAATGTCGGTCAGGCTAAATCAGGCGTTGCACACACACAAATCGAATTTAATTGCATTTAATTTTATATACCGCGGAACTCTCCTATATACGACCATCGTTTCTGCAATCGCGCGCTTGATACTTTATCGAACTTGCTCGCGCGCTTCTTCTTGCGAAGTTCTACAAGTACCATTAATTTTCCAACGCCAAAGTATCTGCGGAGCTTAAACACTTGCGAACAAGAGAATATAAATACTTCGTAAGAGATATTAAGGTTCTCCGGGCAAAGGATACGATCATTCGCCGTTAAACGCGATCGAACCAGGGTAATATGCAGAAAGATAATGTTCCGCGAAGCTGATCGAGGCTGTCGGAATGTGGAATTCGGCGCTTATTAGACACGATAAAGGAAGATATAGAGTAACGTAGAACGTAGATTAGTTGACATTCTAGGCCATCTTTATATATATTAGCTTGTTCTGATTATTAATCTTAAGCGGAGACAAGTCGTTCAGCCCGACATTATATCTATCTATCTACTTATACCTATCTATATATACATATATATACTATATCTATCTCTCTATCTGTCTATCTATATCTCTATATACATATATATATTTCTCTCTCTCTCTTTCTCTCTCTCTTTCTCTCTCTATACATATATATATCGCTCGTAGTTTCATGTGTATCGATCGCCCTACCATCACATGCTCCTTCACACGCACACACACACGTACATATTACAAGTATGCGACGCAGTATTGGGTGTCACAGAAGTAGCTAAGCGTAAGCTAGCCCCGCGAGTTAATTCGCAAATGCCTGGTTCTCGTTCGACGGGGTGAAAATACACCTCAAAGGCGGACTGCTGCCACAACGTAGCTTGCAGCAGTTGTGCAGGCGTGAGAAAAGGCAATAAATGTTGCGGCACTTGATGCCCGGCGCGACGCGCCGCCGGCCGGAGTCTGAGGTGAAATTTTTATGATAGAGTTTCGCAGAGAGTCGCGGAGGTTTTTCGGCCAATTTCGCGATCTTCGAGAAACCGAATTTCGGATGAGCTCATTCCCGAAAATTGTGTTTACGGCAAGACGAGATTTTTTTTCGTGTTGCATGCAGGATATACTTTTATGACGGACGAAAAAAAATTAGATATATAGATATTTATATATATAGCATTATTAATCAGTAAAACATGAATAATAACATGACATCCGAGTTATTGGATTTATTTCTTCGTAAAATTTCGTTTTTCAATTTTAACTTTCAATCTTCGAGATCTGCGATATATATATATATATATTCGAAGTGATAACGTTTTATTATAGCGGCAAATGCGAATTTCATCGAGAAACGAGCGTTATCCCACACGGGGGATCCACGAATGTAACCGAGCACGCTCGTGATCTCACACTTGTAAAATCAACTTTCGAGGAAAACGCCGAGGTTTTTCCCCGCCCAAAAGTCCCATAGGTGCATTGCCGAGAAAAAACATCGAGCACTGATGGATGGATGGCGAGGGCTTAGTTCACGCGATGAGAGCAAAAGGGATAAAACTAAAACAAAAAAAAAGAATAAAAGATAAAAGAGAGAGAAACCGGAGATCTCTGAGAGAAAAGAGAGCTCCGAGGAATCGAGAGGAAATCAGAGGAGAAGCTGCGCAACTTTCAAAGGGATCGATCAAGTCGTGTAAGAAATCGCCGCGCGTATAAGAAATTCGTAGAATAAAAACAGATATATATGTATATATATATACACCACATACAGGAAGAGAGGATAAATCGAGCTAGCGAGGGCTATATAAAATGCTACGAGCGACTGAAAACGCGAACGAGACGATATTAAACGAGTATGATATAAAGGAAAAAAAAAGTTGAAAATCGTGGCGAGAACTTCCACTATCCGAACGGCCCCACAAATCCCCGCCCCTGCCCCCGCCCCCGCCCCTCAGCCCCTTGGAGTGATGATTACCCAGGCCACCCTAAATTAATGCTACTCTATTTTTTTTGTTTCTCTCTCACTCTCTCACCACCCCACGTGTTCCCCGCTGTGCTCGCTCGCCCTGCTCGTCTCCGCAACCGAAAAACGCTACGTGAAAAAGTACGTAGTGAAGTGTGTGATTGTCGCCATTAAAACGATCGGCAACATTATGTTGGTCACCTATCTCCTACAGTTCATGTTCGCTGTTATCGGGGTACAGCTGTTTAAGGTAAAGAGACATCCAGCCATCCACTTAGAAAGCTTACTAAGCGAACGAGATTGCGTTACCACTTTCTATCTCTCTCTCTCTCTCTCTCTGTTTCTTTCTCTGTCTCTCTATCTTTCTCTCTGCCTTCCCGTACTCTCCACTATATTTTCTTTCTATCCTCTCGCCGCCGCCCGTCGCACTTACGTTCACTTCCGTCGCCCACGGCGACGGTGGTAAATTTCCGGCCGAGCACCTTCGGCGACCGAATTTTCCCAAGCGAAATACGGAGAGCGATGGGAGATAGGGTGTAATGGTCGTCACGCGGAATCGCAAAACATTAATTAATTATGCGAGATGTTAAATATTCTTTCTCTCAAATGAAATTTTTATGGCAATATCGGATTACACGCTTGATCGTTTTTTTTAAGATAATTTTTATTCGGAATGTTAACTGTAAATTACATCAATTTAAAATCAGAGATTATTATTCGAAAAAAAATAAGAACAAAGCGTTAAATAATAATACTACAACTGAAAATAATCATAGAAAGTTTGTCCTATCTGTCTACTCTGTATTTTGCAATATTATAATTCCCAGCATCTTCCTAAGTTTTTCTTTGAATCAGACTTAAGCAATAAAAGCTATTTTATAACATTGACTTTTTTTTACATTTTTCTTGACATTTAGAAAAGATCAAAAACACTCGTAAAGTTTGCCTAGGTCTGTTCCAAGAGTCGTTCTTTCCCACTTTACTTTTAACGTTCTAAACCGTACGAGGGAACGTATCAGCAGCGAGGCACATTTTACAGTATCGAAGCGACTTCGGACATACGTTGCGAAGCTTCTAACGTAATAACGTGGCTGTGGAATGACACAGACACGTTCCGGCGAAGGGAAACTTCCTTCCCGAAAGGGGTTCCTTTTGCCGCGGAATTATCTCTGCCCGATACGAGGCGCATTATCTGATTATCCGCGCGGCGTATCGATCATCGTGCTGTCGATCATTAATTATCGCGGTATCGCGCGCGATCCTGACAGCCGGAAGGACACGGAAACGATGACGGATTACCCTTTCGGATATATGCACGTGTGCATCTCGTTGCTGCCGATATTTCTCTCTCTCTCTCTCTCTCTTTCTCTTTCTTTCTTTCTCTCTCTCTGTACATCTCCCCTTTTACATCCTCGAGCACGGTAACGCTGTTATTAACAATATAACGCTTTTAACCGAGAAAAACCAGGCGAGATTGTCGTGTAATTATACGTCGACGTGCAAACTATATATATATATATAATATATATATCTATATATTTTTTTAAATATATATATATATTTATTTATTCGTCACACACCAACGATACGCATATCATATATCGTACTCCCCTTTCCTCCCGTTTAAAGATAGACCCCCCTCCCCCTAAAAAACCAGGCATGCCAGTTTCGCTATATGTGAGAATGAAGCTTTAGTCGTAGTGCATGCTGGCCGTCCACGTGCACCGAAACCACGAGTTACACGTGATGACGTGACAGAACGAGGCGAACTTCGGTGTAGCGGCACCTGATACACGATAAAACAGAGTCAATTAAATTATGACAAATATTACACAATTAATAAATGCAAATGGACTTATCATTAATGAAGACTCTTCGTTGTTGTCAACAAATTATCTCGAATACCGATTTATCTCGCGTTTATTAATGCTTTGTTAATATTTATGACATATCTTCGCAAAAATGGTCGAAAATAACTCGAACAGTTTTATAGCAATTTCAATCTTCTTCACTTTTGAAAGATTTAAATGATTTAAATAGTGACTTTTTTTTACGCCACGACAAAAGTGAATAATTAATCGTTCGTCTCGTTTTGCCACGACTATACACCAGTTTTCTCCACGACTCACACGATTCCACGAGGAAGAATAGAGACTGAACTTAGGGCTTAGATGAAAGATAGATTGTTCGAGCAGCCGTAGAGAGATATCACACAGATGTTATTCGCAAGACAGCGTTGTGTCTCACAGTCGCAAAGTATGAAATAGCACTGAAGTTACTCCCACATGCGGCCCCGATCGGGACTCGAGGCGCATTAGCGGGTAGCTCCCCTTAGATGTTACGCACAGAAAGTTTCCGACGTACTTCCGCGTGTTTTGCGCGAGACTCTCTGTCGACTTTGCTACACATATACGTTCATATATTCACGCAGCGGAAGCGGAATGAGACGGCAAGTGTAGACGGAGCCGGTCATACGATTCCCCGTGTGAGCGTTGTTTTAAAATCGATATTTACTCTGCCTTCGCGAAATTGCGGGGCTCTATTGAAATTCCGAGTTTTGATTGAACGCGGACGCGCGGGCAAACGAAATACTCTCATTCCGCTTCCGCTGAGTATAACGCTTATTAATGTAGCAAACAAGTCTGCTTGCATCACGACGATGTAATCGCCAACAGGATATTCAAACAGGGACTTATAAAGTCAGATTATATACGCTCGTGGTTACGGTTCGCCCTGGTCACAAACGTGTTGCATGGGACTTCGGACAATGTTTTTTTTTTTCGGAGACGCCAAAGTGCGCAAGCGGTCATTTTTGACACGAGGCGAGAAAGGTGATATTGCGCTGATAATCGGATTTACAAGTCGCGGAATTTTCACATTCCTGTCTATCTTGATCGCGAGTACCTGTGCGCGTATAGCTATACTCAATCCGACAAGGGACGTATCACAGCTGTTCGGAATCGATTTCATTTCTCTTTGCAATATTTTGATAATTGTAAAAATCTAAGAGACAAGTCTCTTTTTATACGTGTCCGTATTGTTTCACCTATTAAGCGTCAAAATGAGCATGTATAAAAAAAACTATATACCTCTTAGAGATTTTTGTTTAATGGTATATATTTTTTAAAGAAAATCAAATCAGTTTTGGATAATTGTGATATGCCTCTTGAGAGATTCTCGTGGATGATTCTACGAGGATATTACCTTGCCAAAATACGAGTTATATTCTATGGTTAGATATTAAAACTGTATTTAGAAGAGAAGTTCATTCAGGATGCTTCATCTGGCGAAGCTATTTGACAAAATAATATATAGCGAAAAGTGAGTATGACAGAAATATGATATTTTTGCAGTCAGATGGAACAGTTAGTTAAATATTTCTTAGGAAGGTGATAAATTTTGTACGAAATGGAGCACTGGGTCGTTGATGTTGGATGAAACATCTAACGCGTCACATGTTGATATTAATTAGCATACATTCGTAATAATTATTCGCCAATATTTCACGAATCTGCTATTTCAAATTTTATCGTCTCTCCGTTAAAATTATGCATATGTATCGAAACGTTCTTGCCGCGAAGGTGAAAACCATCAAGAGAATTAATAAGTTATCGAAACGTGGAAACATTTTCGAAAATGAGGTTGCGAGACAATATATTTTCTAATAACAAGATAATGTCGTAGCGGATAATTGCCTAAAATTAACGGCCTCCTAGGGTGTTCTCTAGTAATCATTAAAGAGAGAGAGGGTAATTATTATCGGAAATGAATTAAATTTGTCGGCGTTTGCTCAGGGAACATAAACGTCGCTCGACGATGAATATTTTAATGTCGCTCATAGTGATCGTTCATTCTATAAGCCGCAGGAACGTTTTTTTTTTATATATAAATACAAACATCGCTTTTTATCAACGTATGCAAAAAGAGAGATACGTGAAAAGCACGATATCTGAGTCAGGAGACACGACGTGACGGGAGAAGAAGAGAAATTAACGTTAAAATAACGAGATAGGAGAACAGGGAAGATATGTATGTCGCGATTACGACGATAGTGCTGCTTCTGCACGAGCCGCGGGACACGTACGACGCCTGTGCTTTTTTACTTGCAAGCAATTATGGATTACAAAAAGAAGGAAGGAGGCCAGGAGGGGGGAAGAAGGGCGAGGGGGAGAGGGTGGGAGGGAGGGCAATCGCAAAATCGTCAGCTATCACGCTGTTGTCGGCGCGGGAATGGGAGGTGGGCTCTGCGTTGTTGTTTCAATCTGTTTCGTTATTTTGGCCCGCACCAGCTCGTGTTATACGTAGGTGGCAATTATAGTACCAATTTGGCGCGTCACGGTGGCCCATTGTTCGTGCTTTTTTTCCCATGTCGTGTCCGAGCCCACGCGAGCGCGCGCCATGTCGACGGATAATGGAGCGATCACAGATTTCATCGAGAGCATTTTACATGCGCGCCGCGCATCTATAGATCGCCATCAGCTCTTTAAACCGTCGAGGTGCAATAATGGCGCGCCCGCTGATGAGAATACAACACCTCCGCCACGTTTCCGAACATCTCTTTCGGAAAATGACACATTATTTTGAATAATTGCTGGGTTGTTACGCAAATTCGTCCGAGATTTGACGACAAAGTTATTTAGAATTAATATTGTTATTTATGGCTGATGTTTATGTTGTTGAACGAGATATAAAAATTTAACTTATTGATCTCTCTAGCATTAAAATCTTTTCGTGACTTTGTTTTTTTTATGCGGAATTTTGATATCGATACATGAAACGCACAAGCGACAAGGACGGAGATGAATCAATTTGCGCGAACGTGGAAGTTCGGATGACTGGAGAGGGTGTTCCCCCCGCGATTATTGCACCGTCCTCGCTCCGTCCACATGGTCGCGACGCGGGTTTCAAGGCGAGGGGGGCGAAGGACCCATTCACCGACACCTCTCCCTCAGCGTGCTTATGCACTCACTATGTCCGTGTTCACCACCAAGCGCGACGAAACGCTTATTTATAACATGGACGTGATCGCGGAAATCATCGCGAGGAAACCCCACGCATCGCCTCCGTACATTGTTGTACATATGTATGCACGTGCCGACGTGGAATGTGTCCTTTTTTTTCCATATACCACGTTTTTGCCTCTCACGTTAACACCCTCTTATACTTTGCTCGATCACGTCTCTCGTTGTTGCTGCCGCTGACAATGCTACCGCAAGTGAATGGCCGATTCACAGCTGATGTGTAACCCGTCATGCTGGCGATCTTTGAGATTTTTTATTCTACACGAAGGATTCAATTGCGACGAGGCCAGAGATATCGAGACTCTCTTGTAGCAATTTTATTTATTACATAACAGCAATTAAACATTGAAGCATATATGATGATTATATGTATAATGCGTTTAATTATATTTCATATTTGACGGATTACAAATAACAGATAATTACTCATATGTATACGGAACCTATTTGCGAAAAAAGTAATAATTTGTTTAGCCTGGTGAATGGCATCAAGTTGAATTTCAAGAACGCTAGCGTGTCGTTCGCAGCTTTAACATGTTGCGTAAATTCTAGTCCCGTATTAACGGACACGTTAACGGTATTAACGGCGATCGAAATTGACGAACTTCTTGTATTGTGTAGGGCAAGTTTTTCTATTGTTCCGATGCATCGAAAATGACGAAGGACCAGTGCCAGTAAGTTCTGATTATGTTATAAATTAATAAAAATAGCTCAATTTCCCGTAATTGTTAATAAAGTCCAAGAATTGCGATCGAAAACCACAAATATCTTTAAAAATTGTCAGTAATCTTGTGCACATAACAATAACGTACTGATAAAAGAGCATATCTCCAATTTGAAAATATATTACACGTAATGAAAAGAAAATTTTTCTCTGTAATGAGCTTTCTCATTAATTCACGGACAATTGAAAGGCCACATTCGATAGGCCACACATTCAGAATACGGTGCAAGAAACTCTCCTTTCCAGGGGTACTTATTTGGAATTCGAAGACGGTAATATTAACAGGCCGGTCATGAAACTCAGACACTGGGATCGGCAGAGTTTTCATTTCGATAACGTTGCGAAGGCGATGTTGACCCTTTTTACGGTCTCGACTTTCGAAGGTTGGCCATCGTAAGTATATCTTGCATTGCGTTCGCAACGAACATTGTTTCAAGATTTACGTATCTATATCGAGATACGTTAAATACATTAAATACGGTACGAAAGGCTACTTATGCAAACTTTGCTTTTACAGCAATCTCTCAATGTCGATACAACAAAGTTTCCATTAGGAACTCGTTTCTTATTTTCTTGCTACTTTCTCTTTCTTGCTATTTTCTCAGATCTTTCAGACAAATATCTTTTTTTTTTTCATATGTTATTTCGATAAATGCGTAATTTTTTTAACAAAATACTAAGAAAATGGATAAGTAGGTACTGCAGTTCTAAATGCGAGATGTCAGATAGCTAACGTCGTCTCTCATGTATGCTAACAGACTTTTAGAGTGGTCGATCGATTCGAACAAAGAAGATCATGGACCAATTCATAATTTTCGGCCGATAGTGGCCGCCTACTACATCATCTATATCATCATCATTGCGTTCTTCATGGTGAACATCTTCGTCGGTTTCGTTATTGTCACCTTCCAGAACGAGGGCGAGCAAGAGTACAAAAACTGCGAGCTCGATAAAAATCAGGTGAATCACACGAGTATATTAAATTAATGGGTTAATTGTGTTCAAATTATAATTAGCACTAATACCACGACGAGATCATGCATGACCCTAAGAACATTCCCAATTTCAATAAACTCTAAAGCAAACGCTTCGAAATATGCATTGTATTAAACGTTACATTAAATTGTAATATTTGTGAAAATAAAATGTGATACAATCTTTATCTCAAAATTAATAAAAAATAATAAACTTTAAAAGAATTAGAGTATCACTATTTACAATTTCGTTATACAATTTTCTTCAGCAATAAAATGCTCAGAACTAAGATTATAGAACTAAGTCATACGAAGATCCCATTGTGACTAGGGCTGGTGTTTTGCTTCGAAGGCTTCGATATTCAAACTTCGAAGCTTCGACATTACAATCTTTGAAGATTGAAGTTTCGAAGTTTCGAACAATCAAAATTATACAATTATTAATTGAATATAATAGTACCTAATAGGCACACATTTATAAAATTATACGACAAAATCCGAATAAAATGTCTAATGTTGCAATTATATCGCAAATATATATTTTTCGAAGCTGTCGAAGAGTAAACAGCATTAATCGTTATCATCATGGAGGATTAATAGTCGCTTCTTTCTGTAGAGAAATTGCATCGAGTTCGCGCTGAAAGCTAAGCCAGTGCGCCGATACATACCGAAGCATCGAATACAGTACAAAGTCTGGTGGTTCGTCACCTCCCAACCGTTCGAATACACGATATTCACGCTAATTATGATCAACACCGTGACGCTCGCAATGAAATTTTATCGCCAGCCGGACATCTACACGAATGTCCTGGACGTTCTCAACATGATCTTCACCGCCGTGTTCGCCCTCGAGTTTGTGTTTAAGTTGGCTGCGTTTCGATTTAAGGTGTGGGCTCGCATCTAATGCGTAATTTTATATTTCGCATTTTGTTCAAAATGTTTCGTTTTTAAATTTCACTTTATACGCCAGCGTTGATTATGCTTATAAACGAGCTCGTTATTAATTTGCAGAATTACTTCGGCGATGCGTGGAACGTATTCGACTTTATTATCGTGCTCGGAAGTTTCATCGATATCGTTTATTCGGAAGTTAACGTGAGTATCCGTTGCGCTCGACTTTGATCGAGCACCCGGGGCAATATTCGTGATTATATTTGAGAGAGGCGGAAGTATAAAACTGCTGCGCTAAACCATTTTGTCATCGTTGCAGCCTGGATCCACTATCATTTCCATCAATTTCTTCAGACTGTTTCGCGTGATGAGATTGGTGAAACTGCTGAGCAGAGGGGAAGGCATCCGAACACTTTTATGGACGTTTATCAAGTCCTTTCAAGCTCTGCCCTATGTCGCCCTTCTCATTATAATGCTCTTTTTCATTTACGCTGTGATAGGCATGCAGGTAAGCAACGCCGATCGATGGAAAAAAAAAACACTGCCTGTTTGAAGCACATAAACGACGGTAATTTCAAATGAGCGCTTCTTTTCAGGTGTTCGGAAAGATCGCGATAGACGATTCTACGGCGATAAATCGTAATAACAATTTCCAGTCTTTTCCACAAGCCGTGTTGGTTCTGTTTAGATCGGCAACAGGTATAAACAATTTTATTTGGCGTAAAATATTTGATATTGAAAGATGAAAATGTTACGATTGTGCTCGAACTTTCGTATTAGTTTTCGCTTAGCAAAAATCGATGTGCAATTTCTTCAATAAAATTTTTGACAATTAAAATCTGCAATCGTAAAGTATTGTACAATTAGCCATTGAAGGTGAGCATAGTTCTATTGAAAAAAATCATGATCGAATGTTTGCGACCGTAGGCGAGGCGTGGCAAGAAATAATGATGGCTTGTTCGTCACAAGATAGCGTTAAATGCGACTCCAACAGCGACGAAAGCGACAAGAATAGTTGCGGGTCGGACATTGCATTTCCTTACTTCATATCTTTCTACGTGCTCTGTTCGTTTCTTGTAAGTGCATCTCGTTCCAATTATCTCCGTCTCGCATTATTTTTATTTTATTATTTAGATCCTCGATATAGATCCTCCTAAATTTAATCGTGCGTATCTCTCGCGGAAAACAGATCATCAATCTCTTCGTCGCCGTTATCATGGACAACTTCGACTACTTGACGAGAGATTGGTCGATTCTCGGGCCGCACCACTTGGACGAGTTTATTCGCCTGTGGTCCGAGTACGATCCCGATGCCAAGGGGCGCATCAAACATCTGGATGTGGTAACGTTACTAAGGAAAATATCGCCGCCCTTAGGTTTCGGAAAGCTGTGCCCCCATAGAGTAGCTTGTAAGGTTAGTAAATGACTCTAATGACATAATTACATAATTATAGATCTGTAGATTTATCTACGATAGCCTATCTGCCTTGTATTGATACAGGGAAAATATTATTTTCTACAAATAGCTGCATGTTTTTATTCTATATTAATTATTTTGTTTTCTCCGCATTGTATTCGATAGATTATGACTTTTGCTATGTGTCAGGTTCTAATAGAAAAAACTGTTATCATTCGTATTTAACGAACAAACAAAGAGAATTGTTGCCTAAGAGAATTTAACACTATATTACCAAGGAGGTTGACGGAGAGAAATGACCCATTTGACATTTTTAAAATAATTTATTAGTTATTTTTAAAACATCTTAATTTCTGAAATTTAGATGATTAATTTTATTAATTTGTTTTCTCTTTTTCTTTTCTAAGATTTCTTTGGTAGAAATAAAAATATAGATTAACCTCCGGTAGTTTCTAGTGTTAATAAATTAACGGAATCGTCCCTAATATCGATATTAAAAAATTCAGAGACTCGTCTCGATGAACATGCCGCTGAACAGCGACGGCACCGTATTGTTCAACGCGACCTTGTTCGCCGTCGTAAGGACGTCGCTGAAAATCAAGACGGAGGGCAACATTGACGACGCGAACGCCGAACTCAGGGCGGTGATCAAGAAGATCTGGAAGAGGACCAGTCCGAAGCTTCTCGATCAAGTCGTACCACCGCCCGGAGGTGAGCGCGTTTTCCTTCCATCGTGAAATTTGTTTTTATTCGCGGAATTAAATTTACACTTCGAATCGATCCTTCCAGTGGACGACGAGGTGACGGTCGGCAAGTTTTACGCGACCTTCCTCATCCAGGACTATTTCCGTCGATTCAAGAAGCGCAAGGAACAGGAAATGAAGGACGGCGACAGAGATTGTCACAATACTGTGACGCTTCAAGTGAGTTTTTTTTCAATTTAGGAGAAATGTGTTTAGAACTTAAGGATCATATTTGGATATTATTTCATATATAATAATACTTGCAATTTCAATTTAAAAGGCCGGATTGAGAACGTTACACGAAGCTGGCCCCGAATTAAAACGCGCGATTTCCGGCAATTTGGAAGAACTCCTCGACGACAATCCGGAACCTATGCACAGGGTAAGATCAACGATCATCGTATCTTATAGGTATCCCGAAAAGCTCAATAAATAATAATTATTAAAATTAAATAACGTTAACGAACTTGGCAATAAAAGCCAGATGCTGCAATTAGTATGCGCGTATATAATTTATTATAATATAGTCTAGTTAAATAAGATTAGCGCAAGTTTCGACCCTTTCTTTGGGTCATCCTCAACGCATAATCGGAGCTACAATTGTCGGAGTTGAACACAATCAAGTGGTTAATAATTAATAATAATAATTTCTACAATAGCACATTACGCGATTGTTAATATTTTCAGAGAAACCACTCGCTCTTTGGCAGCGTGTGGTCCAGCATGCGAAAAGGACATCACAGCTTCCACAGGGCGAAATCGCTAAAGGTCAACTCCGCCGCTGCGAAGGCACGTGATGTTTTGACGTATAGAATTCTCTCCTGTCGATTGCGTACTAATTAAAAACTTTCTCGCAGGCTTCCCCGACCAATTCCATAGATTTTCTACCGTATGCCTCGTTGCGAAGGACCGCCGTCGCGGATGTCACCAAACAAATCGCTCACCAACTTGTGCCAAATGTAGCGAGGTAATTATTTCACGTATTTTGATTAAAAAATTGAAAATTAATCTCTTTGATAATTTCTCTTTATATTTCCGAATGTTTTTATCCGTTATTGAGTTCTTTTACCATTTGCAAAATTTCTTAAATGTTCAAAATAAACGCTCTATATATCTTTAAAACTTTATGTCTACTCGATCACAAACGTTAAAATTTAATTTTGTGATGTCAAAGTGTTAGAACAACAAGAAGCAATTAAACTGACCCAAAATACTCTGGTTATACTTTAACAAAATGCGTAAAAAGAAACATTTATCTTAAAAGTTTTCCCAAAATATCTCACAAGTGGCATCTAGAGCGTTGTTTATATTTCTTTCGAACGCTTTTGTTAAAAGACATTAAAATTGTGCTAACTCAACTACATTGATTAATTAGTTATATAGTCGATTAATCAATTGCTTGTATATTGACGCGTGAAAAATGTATCGTACAGTGGTCTAAGTGACGGCGCGATGAACCAGATGGGGACCGATCTGCGATTGACGGGCGTCGAAGAGAATATCCCTCTGAGACCGCTCGCTGCCTTCGGCAATCCGGCGCAACCGACGTCTTACAAAGTGGTCGAGTAAGTACAGAACGCGTACAGAGCGAGCGAGCGAGAGATAAATTGCGGCGAGTGTCCTGTTTCTGTTTAGACCACATCACGTCTCGTTCGTGTGTAATCGACAGTTATTATTTCCCACGACGATTTATATCTTCTCTCTGTCTCTCGGTATATCACGTCACAGTGCATGCAGGACGCTCATCGGTTTGATTTTTTAATTGGTTCATTATATCACGCGAAATAATCTTCCTAAATATCCATATAATCGAGGAAAAACGCGGTTGTGTCACCTTTTATTTAATTACTTTCTTTTGTTAAGCGCGCGCGATAACGTATAGAACAATAAACAAAATTTTTATGCGACTTTTAGCTAAATTTTCCCACACTTGCAACAAGTTATTTGTTTCGCCTCTTAGAGCGGGTCGATTCGTATCATCTCTCATTATCCCTTTCGCTTTTCTGTTTACTATCGTACCGTTTCAGTGGATCGGGTAGCGGTAACTATCTCCATCCCAATAGCGAATATGGTAAGACAAGTTAGGGGGCGATCAGTAGCTGGCTTTCCATCATTTTTTTCTGTTTGATTCGCATTGCTTGCTCTGCGCGGCTGCATGCGTCTTTCATTAATTATGCCACGAGAATCCCGTTCAACTATATATTTCACGAGAAATAATGACTCACGTAAGAAACACCGGTTAAACGGGAATCGATTTGCAAAGCTGCGAGAATAATCAGACGCGCTGGCGGGTCACACATGTATTTCGAAATGCAAGGAGAATGCATTTGGGTCCCGCGCGCGGTAATTTATGTCCGGCTGATCGCATGTTGTTTGTACTACTACTATTACTACTAATTGTAGAGATTATCGCTATACTTTGATGATAATGCTTGTTGAGCGCCTCCAAATGCCTCGATAAAAAACCTGGCCGACTCACAAACAATAATAATATTCTTCAAAATATTATCTTTTAAATTGTCCTGAATCATTTTATTAAACGATACATATGTTTCTTTTTAAAAAATCTTGAACAATTAAATTCATTATAGAAAGTGAAATAAATAATAAATGAGAGATCTGAAATGAGAAAAGGGAAAATTTTTTCCACATTAGACAGACAACCATTATTTATCATCTCAAATTAACAAATTTGTTATGAAATCTAATGTTTTGTGTTCTCCCAGACGGCAGAGAATTTTCCTACTCCGTTTCAGACTCCCATTTAGAGCGTCTTATTTCAAGTAAAATGTCTCGAGGCTTTCGGGGGTGCGTTTATCTGCCACGCATTTCACGTACTAAAAAACGGCCGTTACGCTTTTCTTTTCTTCCCTCCTGCCGTCCTACTCCGCGTGTGTGCGTGTGATGCACGCTCGTGCAGTCTTCAGGACGGAATCGAGCGGCAGTTGACGCCACCCACGCCTCCGCCGCGACGGAACCCACCGTCCTCGTCCACCGGGACCCCGAGCACCGGCACCGCCGTGCACACCCCCGTCGCTGCAGCGGCAGCAACGGCAGCAACGGCAGCCACCGCAGCCACCGCAGCAGCATCCGCGGCGGCCGGCACGACGAGCGGGTCGAGCGTCGCGACGACGACGATCACCGCGTCGTGCACTGCGAGCGCGAACACCTCGACCACCGCGACGAGCTCAAGCCCCGCTTCCTCGTCAAACGGGACGAACTGTTATTATACCTATGCGTCGCGGGGCTGCTGTGTCGATTGCGCAGTTTGGAGCAATCACGGTACGGGAAAACGCCGGTTCAGTCGGTCGCTAAGACTGCCCTGTCGCTGTGCTGGCGTTGAGTCTCACTCTCCAATTAATTAATTTACTTAGAATTCATTTCACTTATCCGATAAAACCAAATTCTCTTGGGTATTTAACTATTCATAAATAAAATGAATGGTAAAAAAATTGAAAGTTACTATTAAAAATAGTGATTGACGTTACACAAAAATAATCAAATTATTGTAAAATTATACAAGTTAAAATTTTAGCTTCTTGTTTTTTAAAAATTTCATTCAACAAAATTTCGTCGCGTTCGCCAGCACAGTAAGACTGACTTACGAAAACTTAGGCGCGACTAGGCTTACGCCCCATTGATAAAACGTCCCCGTGTCCTCGCACGCAGCCCTAGACGACTGCAACGATGAGGACACGTCAACCGGAAGCGGATCGAGCGATTCCGGCAGGTGGAACCCGCACTCGGAGGGCGGCGGCGTGGCGCGGGGCACGACAGGGAAACCCCATGTCACCGTGCTGGGCGGCCGGTCGTCGAAGCGCCGGGCCAAGGCCCGTCGCGACGCCGCGACCGCCGGTGGCAAATCGGCACCGGCGAGCTTCCGGTCGCGGGACGCGGCCGCCGCAGCCGCCACGACGACGGCGGCGGGATCCGCGACCGGTGGTGCGGCCGCTACGTCGTCGGGTCCCCCCGGCACGCGCACCGTCGCCAATGGCCTTAAAATGGCACAGAACCAGGCGATCGCCGTGGCCGGCTTCCTCGCCGACGTCGACTCGCGACAATGGCGCGTCTGCGCCTCCTGCTTGTCGCACCGAGCGTCGTCCTACCACGGCAGAGGTGACTAAGGCACACGCGAGTGAATCCTTTGCGATCGCGACACATTATTTTTCCAAACGATCGAAATGACTTACAAATTATATTTTATCATAAATTATCCGATATTCGATCCAAAACTAATATTAGTGATAATATATTGTGATTATGTAATAATAATTGTTTTATCGCGAGATATATCACTCGAGATAAACAGGAAAATTATAATTGTAATATACATAAACGCTGTTATGATTTATAAATTCTATTTGTTTCTAACTTTTGTAAAATAATGCAGTAATTATGCACGGAATTTATCACGTCAGATAATATTTTGGCAAAGAGAATAAAATTGAATTAATATTCAAACTATTGATCGCAAAGGATTGATATCAATGAAATACACCGATGCACCATCAAATACGATCAACAATTCTCTTATTTCGTTATGTTTAGGATTTCATTAAATTCAGTTCTTTGCATTATATATTCATGCTTCAATTTTTTCAGCAGTTCTTGATAATTTTTAAAAAATTTCTCTAGTTTTTATTAAGGCACATAATTATTATTTAATTTCTAATCAAAGAATAAGTTTAATAATCAAAATTTGCTTTGATGTAAGATAATTGAAGCAGTCGAAATCATTTCATCGAATGGAAATCAAATAAACCTGACATGTAAAATCTACACTGCAAATCCAAGTGTGTTATTTTCACACGCATAAACTAAAAATGACAAATTTGACTGAAGCTTTTTTTACAAGTTTCTTGCGTGTTATACTACGTCATTTAACATGTTTAATCGTATTAAATTAAAAGTTAATACGTTCAATCGTGTCAAATGACGTGATTTAAAACAAGAAATTTGTAAGAAGAGCTTTAGCTAAAATAATACACTTGGATTTGCAGCATATTTACAATCAGGCAGTTCGATGCGTAAGATACAATCATTTTTCATTCAAACAACCCCTGCACGACAAAATCTCCCGAAAGGGATCGGCACAAAGAACAATACGAAGAGAGACGTGGATATGAAGCAAAGTGTTGCTCAAGGTGGTCAACCGCTGCTCGAAGCACGCGCTCTGTCAGCTTTCGAACTAACAAGTCTTGTTATATCTTTACGCTTTATTCTTAACTGCAATTCGACCTGTACACCTAACACCAGTAATCTCGTGATGCTTGAGAGAAGCACTCGTATGTCACTAAATCAGTTTGTGTATACGCTATGCTCGCTAACGCAAAAAAAAGGCCTTTCGGCAAAAAGCAAAATCGAAAGCGATAAAGGAGGCAGGGCGTGACTGATTCGAGCTAACACTCTGACGCCTCTCCTCGTTCGTCAGTTTCCTGGGCCACTGAGAGTAACGGAAGCGTCGGCGCAGAGCGCCTGTCCCACAGTATGCCCGGCAGTCCCGCGGACCGGAAGCCGAACTTCGAGGTCATTGGGAGCGCGGAGAGCCTCGTCGGTCGGGTGAGTTTCGGAATAAACAGCAGTATATAACTTAGAAAGGAATAATTTGAAACGTTTAAAAAATAATAAATCGTTCCTTTTTTCAACTTTTCAATAACATCCGCGCCACGTGTCGGACTTTTCAGGTCCTGGTGGAGCAAGGTCTGGGCAAATACTGTGATACGGATTTCGTGCGATACACGTCGCGCGAGATGCAGGAGGCGCTGGACATGACGCGCGAGGAGATGGACCAGGCCGCTCACCAGCTGCTCCTGCAGGAGCGGCGCGGCCAGCCGTTGACCTACCAGCTGCAGCAGGGCACGGAGGAGCAGCAGCCGCAGCAGCACCTGCAACCGTGGAGCGGCGGTCAGCGACCGACCACGACCGGCATCGGTTACCAGCCGTTGCAGGAGCAGCCACCGAGTCAGCCAGCCTATCGCCCGCTGCATTCTTCTTCCAGCTACCGTCGCGGCAGTAATCGGCAGCAGCAGCAGCAGCAGCAACAACAACAGCAGCAACAACAGCGACAACCGCCGTCCTAGCAGGACGAGAAGGTCGCCGCGACGCGAACATCGTCCACGTAACCCGAAAACTCCTACTCCCCTTCGTCGGGAGTAGTCGTCGAAGGACCGAGATCGTCAGTTAACATGAAGTAACTGCGCGAGAGGAATTGAATCGCCGACCTCCTACGGGATCTGAATTGATCGCGTGAGTTCGGATGGATTCAGACCGCGCGGGGCTCGATTGCCGTTGTTGTTGTTGTTGCTCGAAGAGGATAAGGACGCTTTATAAAAACTGTTCTGAATATGTATAGCTGTAGTTAGGTACGGATCGAGAGACGCCACTCGAGAGACAAAACGCTGACTTACAATTTAGTCTAGGGGAGGGAGAAACGGGGCGAAAGTCGCGACGAAGGGCGGACCGGCTCGACGTCGAGATGGTCCATCCCGTTAATGGACACCAATGAACGCGTTTTTTTCGTTCGAGCGAATATTTTCTAACCGAACGCGGGTGTTCATCCGGCACTTTTTGAGTCACGCGAGTCGCTCGCGCGCGATTCCTAACTTGGCACGGATATCCTTGAGCGAGATGCGTGCAAGTTGGACGATCGCGCGGAGCAAGCTGCTGTTCGTTTAGGCACAAGAATATATAGACTTTTAAGATGTATTTTCCCGCGACGGAGGATCAGGACGATCGAGAGTCGTCGCGGCGCGGAGCTTCATTTTTTTGAACGCGTCGAACGACCGCGAGATTAAAATCGAGGGAGCATCCCGGGACCTGCAGGGGCTCCCGACGGAATTGAGTTTTACTTCTCTAGAAAACTCTTCTAGAGATTCGCCATTGTTCCCATTTAACGTTGATCTCCGTTTTCTGTTCGATTCGTCCCGATCAAGGGCGAACGCCACGTGTAGAAAATAGACGAATTAAAATGAAAGAAATAGGAAATTCTATGAAACTGTAAGCTTCTCATTATCAATTTTAACGATTGGCTTTGAAATTTTTGAAATAGTATTTAATTTGATCTGTATAAAAAGCGCCTAATTGGGAGCAATTAATTAGACATTCAGAAAGTGAGTTCTTTCCTCAGGATTTTAAGATATATATTAAATAAATTCCGTACAGTATCGGTGTTAAAAGACACGAAAATCGAGAAATTTATAAAATTGTGAATTTTCCAAACTTATCATGTCAAAGATTAAGTCGAATCTTGCAAAAATGGATGTCTCTCAATTATCTTAATTCGTCTATTTTTGCGTCTATTTTTTAGCGACATGATATTTTCTTTTACAAAACTCATCGCCTATTTTAACTCTTTACGACGCTTTATAGAATCTCTATTATTATCTCGTAAGAGTGTTCTGACGTAATAACTTTTTATCAACTCACCATAATTTTCCATTGGACAGTAAAAATCTCTCTTCTAGACAGACAAGCGAAAAAGTTAGATAAAAAAAACGCTAAAATAAAAAATTCGGGTCGTAAAGAGTTAAAGGAGAATGAAAGAAAAAAAAAAAACACGTCGGCAGATGATCGTTCTTACTGTTCTCACAATTGATTACTCTCGTTGTCCTTGTTCCGATGATTACCGGTTACTAGCACGATAATTACGACTCATGATTCATACGTATATAAATTCTAGACAAGATAACAAGTGCCTAAGTATCTATAACTTCTTTCGGACCAGAGAAAGACTTTTATCAACTTAGACAAAGTAAAACGACTATTATTGCGAATTATTATTGCGCGAGGAGAGAGAGCTGCGAGTGTGTTGTACACTACTGATGAAATGTTGTGACGATATATATAGATATTATTATTCGTATTTGTAATTGTGTACATAACACCGTATGCGCGCGTATATTTCCGCTGAGATGCGTGAGGATGAATGGCCGATAAAACTAGCGCTGCGAGAGATTCGAGATTAGAATATTAATATAAATATAAATATATATAAATATATATTATATCTCTAGATGGCAATCTCTATACAAACGAGAGTAAAGGGGGGCGGAGCGGGGCGTAACGGAGACGGGGATAAGTTTTGATGGGGTGTTGACGCGGAACTTTTCCCCTCTCGGAGAAACGCGGTCACGCGATATATGGTTTTTATTACGTAAAGTGTAAACTCGAACGTGAAGACGATCGGATATGCAAAGATCTGAATCACGAATCTCTTTCTCTCTCTCTCTCTTTCTCTCTTTATCTTAATCCACGATTACACCCACTCAAGTGCATGCTCAACGATACGGAGAGCTTTATAAAGAGCCACTTCATAGATATTCCCGACAGTCTCATCTCCGGGGGACGCGCGCCGCTTACGAGAGATTTACCGGCGATTTTTAATTAACGACGAGTCAAGCGAAAAGTTTCGCTTCAATCGGCCTCGCGTTTGGCCTCGAAAATATTCTATTGTGCTGTGAGAGATTAATATAGCAGTCCTCAAAGTTTGCTAATTTTGAAAGTGTCCAGTTAAAGACAGTCAATCAAAATAAAAAATCGTAAAATGATTCAAAATTAATCAACTTTTATACACAATGTATAATAATTAGATGTACACATTGACTGCAATGTTATAATAATTGTATGAAATAATTGTGTGAAATGTGGAAGAGGATGTGAGCGAAAAGTTGCTCGAGAGATAATTGAAGATGCCTTTGTGCGAAATCTTTTTTGGAGTAAATCGTTTGGAAATAGCGCGGGTCCCCTTTCACGCACAGAGTTCACTCGTAAAAAAAAAAAAAAAGAAACCGCAGCCGACAGAAAACCGCAGCAGCCACAGTAATTTTGTCAGACTTTTTAAAATCCGATCACAGTATGTAGAAAATCGCGTTATCGATGTGTGTGTCATTCGAGTGTGACTTTGGGCTTTTACGCAGAAACGTGAGATTGGAAACCGGAGGGGGTGCGTAGACACTGAAACTAACTACGTAAATGTTAACTTATAGACGTTGACAAATTTTTAAGCTCTCGTAAATTTTATAAGTATCTCGTCAATCGGCGTGGTTCTGGAGATTTGTCGCGTAATATGCTTCGATTTTTTTTCCCGTTTGTATACTGTGTCAAACCGTAAAAAAGAAAAAAAAAAGAATGTAACGTGGAGTAGAACCAATTAGAGTCTAATGCTTGATGGGAGAGAAACCTCAGAACTCAAGAGTTTCGCCGAATTACGGGCGAGCGCCGAGCGATTGACAAATCGGTTTATTGTTAACTACGGACTTACTAGTTTGGAATACTTTCAGAATTACGTCCCTCGGCAGCCTTCTGGGCTTGTCTACGACCAATGCGAACTCCACTCTCTCACGCATCCCACACAGCACAGGATATTTTGAAGGACATTTGTGCATCCGCTGGATATCCACCGGATATTAAATATCCACTGGATATCCACCGGTTATTGAGATATCCTACTTTATCTGTAGGACGTCCCTCAGATAAAGTGTGCTGTGTGGGATCTTCACTTCGCGAATTTTTCTTACGTATAACTCGCCGATCTATTTCCCCACTTTACATTATATTCTTTCGTATATCGCTTTGCTTTATCCTATAATGCTGTGAGCCAAAGAGCCCCTGCTTGCATCGACGATCGATTCGTAGATCGCACGATGTACGAATGATCGAAGATTTCTTTCTTTCTCTGATCTTTGGTTCTACCCCTTTTAATCATCGATTTGCATATCCCACGTTTGACGCTCTATATATTAATTTCATTATCGATTATCCTTCTCTTCTTCCATTTAGTTTCTTCATTTTAAGTAAGTGATAACGCGAAACCGTTATTATGAAACATACAGTGTATATATAAATATATATATACACGCACGTACATATGCCAAATTTTTAGAGAAGAGTTGGACGATGCTGAAGCAGCAAGTGTAAATTACAAAAAACTACGGGTCCGTAAACACGACCACAAGTAGCGGCAGAATTTTTTACGCTCTGTAAGGTATAATATAGATCGCCGTCTGTTCCTCTCGTCTCTCGCGGACGGAAGAGATACAAAAGAAACACAAAAATAATATTAAAAAAAAGTAAATGGAGCGCTACACGGTCCAGAACCACTAATGTTTAAAAATCCGAAGTCTGTTTATATCTTATGATGTCTGAATAAAAATTGTCATAGCAATTAAAACCCCCGTGCAATCGATCTTTCTCGCTCATAATTTATGCACATATACGTATAACGTGCGTATTTCGTTAGAATTTAACACTAGAACCAACCAAAGCAGTCAAGATGACTAGTTTGTGGGATGACGCGTGGCTCAGTGCTTAAGTACGCGAATGATTAGAAACACCAAGGTCCGTGGTTCGAAACCGACCCGGCCTTCGTCCTATGTATTCTTCGTTAAGAAGAAGTTTTTCCCGATTAAGATCCTTATGGATTAATGGTCTGCACGATTGCAGGGAATCGGAAAGGGTTCACTCTGCAAGGCTTAAGATATTCGTAAAGGATCAAAAGATTGAGGCATTTTTTGAGTTAAGTGCCATACCTATAACCTAAATTAAGGACCCTAGCGGTCCAATGGCTGACGGCACCCCAAGTAGCACAGCAAGTCACAATAAAGTCAAAATGATGTCAAAATGACTGCAAAATGACGATTTTTGATCATTTTACCATCATTTTGACGTCATTTTGATCTTATCGTGACTTTCTGTTCTCCCTGGGACGTTAAATATTTCAAAGAAAAAAAAAGAATTTCGTTGTGGTTAAATAAATGTTTTAGCACACTTATTTACAGAAAAATTCTGTACACAACAGTGTACAAAATAAGTGTGCTAAAACATTCACTCAGCCACATATAAAATTCTTTTTTTTCCTTAAAAAAAATGACTAGTTTGTAATTTTTCATCTCAAATTTATAACGGTGCATTTTTTTGAAATTTTCCGTGACTTTTGTTGTAAATGATTAAATTTATTTTTCCCCTTTATCTTTTTTTTCAAAAGAGAGATATATATATATATATATATATATATACTATTTTTAAATAGCAGAAATAGATATACCATTAATTGTTGGTAGTTCTATCGTGAATAAAGTTTTCAGGAAAAGGAAAGATATCGGCGTTGGATTCTCCAAGATAATCGTCTGGCGATTAAATGGTGAAACTAAATAAGATAAAAAATCGATAGATTATTTAATGGAAAAAAAAAAAAAAAAATTGCGAGATGGGACACGCGGCTTCGTTTGTGCGCAATAGAGTAGTTAATTTTTCAACGTTCTAGCAATGCTTTCTTCGTTAACGGCTGTCTTTTTATACCGTTTTACAATGGGACGAAATTTACAACGAAACGCGTCATCGTTCTGTTTACGATAAACAGTATAATAACTCATAATAAAATTAATAAACTGATAATGCGAAACATGCACGTCGTATATTATTACGAAGTTTAACGTAAATCGTATATAGAAAGACCAACATTTTCCATTTAGTGATACTGAAAAAAAGATCAGGGAGGTCGAGAATATAGCATAGTTAAAATCGAGAGAAAAATGACGAACCTGCGATTGGAAGAAATCTTTCCAATCAGCTGAGAGAAAAAGGAAGCGGACGCGAAATTTGTCGGAGTTTGCCTTAAAATATTTTTCGCTCGATTTAGGGCCACTATTTTCAACGTCTGTTAACTTCTAACCGACCATTAATTATTAAAATAGCCAACTCCTATTGGCTATTCTGATAACGGTCAATTAGAAGTTAACAGACATTGGAAATAGTGCCCCTTAGAGTGTATTCTGTATAAATATGCATAAATATAAATGTACGTTTTCATAAAACGCGCGGAGAGCGGAAGATACAGGATTTAGCAGGACCAATAGCGTATTTTTACTGTATTAAGATTGTTTTTCAACCTATTTGTTACGGACAGTGCTCGATTCGTTTAAAATAAAATTTATAACAGCCGGGAATTAATATTAATTGTAATAATTAATAATAATAGTAACGTCGGGTAGTGTGAACAAAGGGCGCGAACCTTTCCGATACAAGAGACGGTGTTTAGCGTGCATAATAATGGAACAAAGTGCACAATAATTATATTCATCTACCCTGATGTTAGATTTTAGTAGCGTACAGATACTGCAGACTCCTCGAAGGACGCATCTTAATTATATTTTGCCGTTCGCGTAAAGGACCCCGCAACGGTCATGGGGGGTTTTGGCTCCCAGTCAAATTTAACAATAATGTAGGATAATTTAGTTCATAAAATGCTGATGAAAAGTGTCTATAGGCAAAAAGCCCAAAAATGGACAGTTTCCGAGATATAAGTCATTAAAGAGTGGAAAAATGAGAGTTTCAGGTTTCAGCTAATGGCAGTTTGCAACAGGCTGAATGCCATGCTTTCACTAAAACATTTACTTGATTGCTGAATGAATTATACTTATGCACAGTATGCGTGTTCAAAACGTTTTTCTCTAAAATGCTTAGTTTTTTAAAGAAAAGGGGTGGGCGGGTGATCTCAGACACCCGGTATATGTTGCATACATGTCATTCGATGCAATGACATTATATTATGTATGGTTTGATCATTGACTTGACTATGTGAACACGCATACTGTGCATAAGTATAATTCATTCAGCAATCAAGTAAATGTTTTAGTGAAAGCATGGCATTCAGCCTGTTGCAAACTGCCATTGGCTGAAACCTGAAACTCTCATTTTTCCACTCTTTAATGACTTATATCTCGGAAACTGTCCATTTTTGGGCTTTTTGCCTTTAGACACTTTTCATCAGCATTTTATGAACTAAATTATCCTACATTATTGTTAAATTTGACTGGGAGCCAAAACCCCCCATGACCGTTGCGGGGTCCTTTATAACGGTGCGTAACGCCGTGTGTTTCAATATGGAATAATCTGAACTTGGAATGTTGAAATATAGGGTGAAAAAAATAGGAAATAAAATTGAACGGTAACTGAAATGAGATTTCTTCATGAAATCCTATCATATCGTCCTCGAAGAATAGTTTTCTTTTTTTAGTAATAGAGAGAATAGCCATAAGATTTATAAAATATCATTCACAAATATATCAGAGAAATAACATTATTTTCATAAATCAAGACAAATCGCACGAAAAATGTTTGCACTTTGACAATAATGTTTCTTTTTTTTTTAAGGAACATTATTGCCAAATTCTTTTTTTTTTTAGAGATTAAATAATACTTTCAGCCATTTAAAACGTTTATATAATTATGGCAAATGAAGGATTCATATAATCAGGATAAATAAAGGATAAGTACTCACGGAACGGGATTACGGATCATCGACGGGCATTTTTATCCAACAGACACTTTTCAAAACATTGTTGTTTATTTATAAAGTCCGTCGCTCTCCTCTGGCCGTTGCTTCTTTCTGGCGGGCGGCAGCAGCAGCAGCAGCAGCTCCTCTTTATTTTACAGTACTTACAATATGAAGTGTAGGTCGGTCGCGAAGATTTATGTTGCCAAAAAAAAGGAAAAAAACTACACACAGAGGATTCTCCTGAGTTATCTTCATAGAAATAATGGTCGGGTAGCAGCACGGCTTCAAAGGTACCTTCAGAGTTGTTACAGCGCGTCGAAATAAAACTATCGCGGAATCGACTGAACAAAACACGTCGAATTTCTTCTGCATGCGTATCGGCTGTAGAAAGGCACAAGTATGGCCAGACCTTGCATCAAATATTTAAGGTAAGGTTCTTGTCCTCCAGTCTTAAATTTCGTTTATAATTTTCTAAGGAAGTAATTAATTTCGAGGAACGAAATAACCGTCACTATCGAAATCACGAAATTGAACTAGAGTTCAATAAGTTAAAGAAGGAAATTTCGAGCTTAGCGTGCAGTTAATATTATTTTGTCATCTGCGCCGCCTTCTTCGCTTTCACTAGCTCGACCAGTTCCTGCAACAAAGAGAAACAAGTGTAGAATTGTAGCTCGGTTTATTATCCGTTAAGGTAATGTAATGCTTGATGTAATTATTTCAAATGTTGTCTTTTCTTTTTTTCCTTTTGTTCTAAAAAAGGAACTTTATAGTTGAGTATTCATATAACAATGTTTAATTTAATATTACATGAAATTTTGAGATTGTATACTTGCATCTTGCATTGTGCAATTATAATGATTATGTAATGTGAGGGAATGAGTACTGAAGAAGACTGACAAGTGAAGTTGAATACGTTTACCGTATTTATTTTATTTACGAGTATAATTTATTTTTAATATAATCTCTTGAATTTAGTTCGTATTGTTGGCCCATTATTCCCTCATATTGATTTGCGTAAACGAGCCTAACATTTCAATATAATGATATAAGGTAACACGTTTTTTTTTTTTTTAATGCTTACCTTGTATCTTTTCATGCATTCCTTTTTCGTTCTAGTGGGTATACACGCCGCGATCTGATCCCATCTGTCCGGGACTGTCGTGGGATAAGTTTTCAGTGCTTGTTCCAAGAGTTTTTGTTCACCCGGTGTCCATGGGGCCGGTTCTTTTTTAATCTCCTTAGGTTCAGCAGCTACGCCGTTCGCGATTGGATGATCAAGGCGCTCTGTAACGGCTGGCATTCTTTCTTCGATAGCTTCCTTGCTTTTTTTCTCAGCGATGAAGTTGTCGAAGGCTTTCTTATTCGCTTGTTCCTTTAAGCTCGATTTGCTAAAGTCGGTCGACTGTAGACTCTTGGCCTTTGCCAGAACTTCCTTGGCGTCGCGGGTGACTCCGCTGGTGGAGCCGCTATGTTGATTAATGAAATTCGCTACTACCTCCCAACGTTGATTGGTACCGGCAGGAAACAGATTAACCGCTTTAATCAAGAGTTGCAAGTCGTTCTCGCTCCAGGGTGCAGTGTAGGTCTTGGTCTGCTTATCAGATGCGTTTCTCGCATCGTTACTGATCACATTTACGCGGCGTTCTTCCTCGATTCTTCTCTCAGCTTCTTCGACGACGCTCAAAAACGCGGTTCTGCCATTGGCCTGAAGATTCTTCATCGCCTTTTCCAGCTGCACGAGCTTAAACAGTTCACATATCTTCTCTACGCTCTCCATGTGTCGGAGACTCTCTTCCGAGCTTTCGGCAAAGTAATTGTTTGCCTTGCAAAAGTCCCTGAACGCCTTTCTTTCTTTGCGCAACGCCTTCTTTTGTACTTCTCGTTCTTGCTTCAACGCATCTTGCTTCGCCCTTTCCTCAGATTCTCTCTTCTCCCTCTCTAATCTCTCCTTCTCCGCCGCGTCCCGTGCTATTCTCTCTTCTTCCAGTTGCCTGGCCTTTGCTGCCTCCTGCTTCGCCCTTTTCACCGCGTTCTTCTTATCTCTGTCCTCTTGCTGGAATTTCTTTATCCTAGGATCTACATTGTACGCCATGTCCACTAAAGTGCGTATTCGCGCCATCTCCTCTTTTTTCCGTTTCGCTCTCGTGGCTTTGTTCTTCTTCTCGATCCATTTGCGCATGTCCCGGCTGCAATTAATTTCGTCGTAAAAACACTATGCTGCAATTTTCCTCGAAGAGGAAACCTTGTGATTCGTCGTACTTACTCTTGGCCACTCTCCTTGTCTTCCTCGTCGAGGTACGAGTACTCGCGCCAGGAATCGAAGTCGTACCAAAACGAGTAGAACTGTTCTACCTTCTCTCGCGGCGTGAATGGTCCGCCCAATCGCGGCACAGGCTTCTTCGCGGACCAGCGTGAGTTATCTTTGAAAGCTCTACCCAGCACCTCGTAAAAATTGTTCCGACAGTCCTTCTCGTCCGGCAGACTGTCGTTGAAGTAAGGATCCACGCTGTCGTAGCTACGCCTCTTCGCTTGACTTCCGAGGGTTTCCCAGGCGCGCGTTATACAAGTGAAGTAATCGTCGTCCGGTCGGATTTCCTCACCCATCGCCTTGCGCTTATCGGGATGGTGTTTCAATATCTTCAACTTGTCTGCAATCCACATATTAGACATATCCAAGTTGTTGTCAACTTCGAATCAACGTTTACATCTATAATTTCCTTTACCGGGCATACTTTACGTACAAGCTCTCTTGATAAGATCCTCGGTCGCTCGATGCCTGAGATCTTTCAAGCCTAGAACGGCGTAATGGTCCTGATCCTTCCAGTCTCGCGGGTCCAACGACCTGAGGTACTCGAGATCGTCCTCGAACTGATACTGGGACAGATCCTCCTCCTCGTCCGACGACTCCGAGATGCTGGACCGCGTGAGGCTGCGGTGGAACTGGGCTCGCCATGCCTGTGCGGTCGAATATAAAACTACCGGACCCGCTGTGCCGGCGTTGGCCTTGCCTGCATCTGTAACATGTCGGTCTTAAAATTTGTCTCGTAGAAAAAGGATCGCGAAGAATCCTTCGTCACGCGACGCGATGAGAGATAATTATGCGCCGAACGAGATCGCAGATGGACTATCGGACGCGAAGTCAGGTGTACGCGTAAAAATCGAATATCTCTCATGGACGATCGTCTTCCTGGAATTACGCGAACCAGAAATTCCCTTCCCGCGATGAGAAACGAGCTGAGCTAATTGATCGACACCCAGCGAGCTAAAGTTTTGTGAAACGCGCGAGCTCATCCGAAAAACCCGCTGCTTCCTGACACATCTAACCAATCCTAACCTCTAAAGGCCGGTGTCGCGCGATAGGGAGACGGCTCACCGGATATGGAATTGAACGCCGCGGAATCCTCGTTCCCGCTGCCGTCCGTCATCGTCGCGTGTGATCTTCGCGACGAGCTGGTCCTGAAATCGCACACAGGACACAGGACACGCGATAACGGCTCGTCGATCGCGCTATGTATCCCCCGAACTCACGAGCACGAGCATGCAGTGCATGAATGCCGATCGCCGCGAGCGCCAGCTCTGGAATCCGCCGCTAACTTAACTCGACCTTCGAACGGGTGGAAAGCGTGGGAACTTTTAATAATCTCCTGTTCACGTTACACCCAATATCGGCGATACAAGATTTGTGTTCATCAATGCGGATTAACTTTCGATTTAATTTACTTTTTATCCTTTTCTAGTTTGAAGAATTAGAAAAGATAAAAAAATAAGTTAAACTGAGATTAAAGTTAATCCGTGAAAATGTACATATTGTTAGTGTTGCTTGAAATTCCCGAAAATTCCTGCACTTAAAACGAGATAAATATATATATTGGGCGTTGGAAAAAGAGAAAGCAAAAATGCCCCAAGTGCAAAAAGTGCAAGCAATACGCGCACGCGCGATAAACCTAATTTAAAAGTTCTCAGGAGGGCGATTTCGAGACAAAAATATTCGGAGAGCTTTTAATATCGTTTTTTTTTGTATTATTTGTATATCATTTTTATTCAATAATGCTCGTAATTAAACAGTGCTTTAATTAACAAGGCATATGGTTTCGATTTAATGCGAGTGCGTACATGTACAAGACGGAAGGCACGTGTTTATCTCGCGAAGCTTTTTGCCCCGTCAGAACTTTTACATATAAAATGTTCTTAGATAACTTACAGATAATAATAAAACGAGATACAATCGTGTTCGCTACGTTTCCTTGCAAGCTCGATTGGACGGAAATCTCGATCGCGAACGAACACAAACTTTTTTTTTTCGAACTTCGACGGTTTTATTTACTGGGAAGACGCGGCAGGGGATTACGTGAAATGCAAATCATTTTCAACTGGCAGCCGTATCCCATTCTTTGTTCATAATCGGTAATAAACTGGCTTCCGATAATAAGCGAATTACTATTTACTTATCACTCGATTGTCCAACGATCATTCTCGCGCGGGATTTATAAATAAATATGGGGAAATGGATTTCTCGCAACGCTGCTACGAGAACGTTATATATCTTTTCCTTCAAGTTATAATGCATAAAAGAAAATAAATTAGATTTATAGAGCAATGTTAATAACAATAATAGCCACTTGCGACTCGTCAGTCATGTCTAGAATAAAAGTATCACTAAGGCATTAAAAAGGGAATGATCCCCAAGTGGAGATAGGAAAGCTTCATCATCGCCAATTATCGATCTATTGGTTTCCGGGAGATGACAATCGCCTCTGATACGGATTCTGAAGTAATCGCGGAGAACATTCGATCACACGTAAGAGCAGTGCATCGATATAATCCTCCAGATCGCTGAGTCTCTTGTTCTTCTCCGTGACTTGCGTCTGTAGGTGCAACGCCAGTTCTATTAGATCCTGTAAGTGAAATGTTTTGTTTAGAATAAAACCATAATTGTCTCGCAATGGAAAACTTGTCTCATGAAAAGAAAGTGACGACTGCATGCTCCTCTCAAATAATAAGAGCTCAAATTAATTAATAATAATAAATAAATTAGACTTAAAAAGAAGTGATATTATGTATCGATATTTACTTCTCTCGATTTGCCCTCGAACTGGTTAAGGACCTCGTGCGGCAGGCGACTCTTAGAATTCGCGGCATTCTTAACGGCATCCTCGCCGCCGATGATGATCCTTTCGGAAGACAGGCGATTCTCGTCGTTGGCATCTTTGAATTTGTT
The DNA here is from genome assembly GCF_030848805.1 of Temnothorax longispinosus. Lineage (NCBI taxonomy): Eukaryota > Metazoa > Arthropoda > Insecta > Hymenoptera > Formicidae > Temnothorax > Temnothorax longispinosus. The sequence goes on along the minus strand of NC_092365.1, from coordinate 6,161,877 downwards.
CTCCTTGTCCTTTTTCTTGTCCTTCTTCGCGTGCTTTTCCTCCTTGGGACTTCGTGGGTCGCATTTCTCGTCCTTCTTATCCTTCGACTTATCTTCTTTCACAAGTTTCTCCTTGCTCGCGGCGAGCTTCTCCTTGCTTGCGGCGAGCTTCTCCTTGCTCGCAGCGAGTTTCTCATCCTTATTCCTCGGATGAAGAATTTCTCTCGGTGCCGGACTGGGCGGTTCCGGAAGATCTTTCAATCTCGATGTGACTGGTGATGATGAACGAATAGGCGATACGTCGCGTTTGTTATCCTGCGGCTCATCCACCACGATTTTAGGCTTGCTTTCCCATCTGACAAGCATAACACATGCAACATTGCTTTATTATGCTCCACACGTTTTACTTAATGAATCTATTCACTATATTTTTATTATTGACGTAATAATTCTCAGTTACTGCTAAGCATTTACCGGATTATGCGTTCTTTTTCTATTTCTTCTATTTTTCTCCTATTTCTTTTGAAGATAAATATCTTCAAAACGTCTTCAAACACTTTTACCTTTTAGGCACGCTGCTCGCTTGCTTGCCGTAGAGCTTCAAGCCCCACTCGTCGTCCTTCGTCAAATTGTCGACCTTCGACAGATTCGTGGCGGATGCGCTCATGGCAAATCGCGGCGGTTTGCTCGGTGCGGCGTTAATTGGTGCCGGTGGCGTGTGCACCTCTCTGAAGACATTGCTCTGCGAGCCACTTGAGATACCGTTGGCATTGCCGCTGTTAACACCAGGGGGCACGGGTGCGTTCAGCGACGAAGCCGAGCTTTTATGAGACAAATCGTCAAACTATAACAGAGTAAAGTAATTAAAACTATGTCCAACAGACAAACTTATTTTAAATATTTGTCCAATCCATTGTTTTTATCCATCTGTAATATATACATACTTATCGAACAAATAATAAAATTAATCAAATCTTCACTCATCCTTAACTCAGAATTAATATAATGGTTTTAATAAAACGTTATTACAAATATTAAATACGAATATTGACGATATCGTTAGGATAGCTAGGATTAGGCTTGTTTCCAATTACCGTGAATTCATCTTCATCTTCGCTGATAACTCCGGGATCAGCTTCACCTGGTTCCTGTCGTGTGATTTTGAATTCGCGCTCCTCCCTCTCGTCCAGATTACTTCCATCGAGCCGGTTCTTGCTCTTGCCTTTAACTTTGTTCCCAATTGATTTGGCTAATTTTTTCAGGCCTTTGCGCTTCTCAAGGCTGCCGATGCTAAGCAAACTGCCGCCGATCGACTGCGCGGCTGTGGACAGTTGTCCCAAGGAGCTTTTGTGACGCTCCTTCTTACTTAGGTCGGTCAGACTTCCAGCCTTTACGATAAAGCCGATCTTCACCTCGAGCTCGCCTCTCTCTTTCGTGTTCTCTTTGCCTGGTTTGCTGTTAAGAGCGTACCTACAAACGCATTTATTCCCTCACAAATTTATTGACAACAAATGTATATCTATTATATTTTAATAAAGCAAATTTTACATTTTCTTAACTCCAATAATAAAAATTATTTTATCTGTTAAAAATATATGTCACATAAAAATTACAAAACGTCACAAATATGTTTAAGGTAAAAATTTATGTTAAGGTAAAGGTGAATTCAAAAAAATAAATACTAACAACAAATAGCATAAGGATGAGTTATAAAGTGTAAACTCTGCTATACTACAAGAAGAAAAAAATCACATTTGACCATATCAAATTGCCACACAAGGTGAACGGTCGATTATAGCATCACGCTACAAGAATGCAAAAAGGCATGCGAGTAATTAATGAGGTAGGCGATACGCCGTAAACGCGACGGTTTCTCTTTCCCGAGAGCAATTTTCCCGTGGGCGGGAAGTGTAGGAGAGATTTGCATGAGACGCCGCAATTTGTGCAATTAACGCTATCGCAAACGCACCATCTGTTCTTGGGCCTCTCGTACACGTCGAAGCTGGAGAGCGGTATGCTGACGGTGCCGAGGAACTCGTCGACCCCCACGAAGTTGCGGTGCAGGGCGGTGAGGACGATTTCCGCGGTGTTCCCCTGTTCCGGGATCAGCAGCTCGCATTCCTCGTGCCATTCCACGTCCTTGGTAGCCTTCTGCTTCACCGATGTCTGGTACTTTTCCTTGCCGAGTGCGATTGTCACGAAGCAATCGTTGGTTTCTGCATACATATGTACATTCACAATTCAACGTGTTGTTATTTCTACGACGTGTGGGCGCGGAGGATCGGTGTCGACCGGGAGCGAGGTCGGGAGATTAATGAGATGTGTGTAACGGGAATTAAAGATCTCACCCGGTAAGAGAATACGTCTGCTCTCAATCGTCGTAGAAACGTCGTAAGAGTTTATTACTTACGTATTCGCGGCAAAAAGGAGAAAATTCTCGATCTCGATTTTGGTCTTAATTGGAAAGCATTGCCCCGACTGGTTTGTTCATATTTATCAGTTTTGCATTTATATTAATAAAAGAAAATAATATATAGGTAGAAATTGATAGAATTGGGGTAATGCAATTCTCTTTTTACATGCAGGTAATGGAAAGTAATTTAATCCGACAACATATGACGCGCTATCGACGCGCTTCTAAATATCCTTTCCGCAGATGGAAACCTACCATTAACCATAATATATGGTTCTCTCGTTAGCAGTACTGCGTTTGCTCATTTTACATTGCAGCTAAATAAATATAGTAATGTCACAACGCGTGTATCGCGAACGCGCATCGGGAAGTCATTAACTCGTCGCGCAATTACACTGATTATTAGGTCGAGAAGATAGCGTACGCGCTCACGGCCTCACGTCGCGTCGCGTCGTATTGGTTGCAGTTGGAATATCAACTTGTAAAAGTTAATTCGACCAAGCATTTTAAAATACACGTTGTAAAATTTCTATGTAAATTATTTCCTTCAAATTGACAAAATTTAATGACAAACTTTATAATTTGCATTTATCTCATGCTATAAACTTTTTATTTTTACTTCCCTATTTTTTGAGTTTACTAAAATGCGTGTAACACATCTTTATTTTATTTTGAATATTCTTCACAGAAATGTTGATATACTTTCGTTACTTGATTCTAGTAGGCCATTGATTTCCTAATAAGTAAAATGACATAAAATTTTGCGACGGAAATTCTGCTGAGGCAACGGAATTATATATTTTCGCTTTGGAAATTCGAGTTTCAGTTGATAGACGACGACGTACGAAAATTTGTGCGTATTGTTTTGCAAACTCAGATTGCTTTGCCAGCGAAAACCGGATGATTCATGACCTAAAATAGCCGCGAAATACGAGGTCACTCGGTATCGGCGCGAACACGCGAATAACGTGCAGAGAGGTAAGAAACATGATGATGCACGTGTTGGCAAATGGGAGAAAACAAGGCTGGATGACAGCTGGATTATTGAGATCTCAAGATGTTATCGTGTTCAGGTCTTGTTCAGGATGCTTCGGGCATTAGGAGATTAAAGGCTTTTTATAATTTAATTAATTTCCCATACTTTAAATGTTGCACATACTCTGCATTTAGCGTGTATCTTGTTACATATATGTATATTTAATAAATTCTTTTGAATAAAAGAAGCGTTGTCGAAGAAAAATTTGCAAGTGCAATCGAAATAAAAATATCATACTCACTGTGTTTTCCTTTAGTCAGCAAGTCCTTGGCTCTCTGAACTGTAAACAATGAAAACGAGATGTCAGTAATAAAAAATGCAGAATAAGTGTCGAGTTATATCAAACGACATGTCGTGCTACAATTTATGTTACTTTTATCTAATACGTTCACGTGCTGAAGTACAAAGTAAATCGTCAACTAGATAGATTAAATTTGATTGGAATTAATCTTTTGCTTCTAAGCTGCTTCGTATTATTACAATAATATTAACAATATGCTCGTAAATAAATAAGTAGATATACATATAAGTGCAACAAACGCTATATGTTCAATAATTCCATACCACGCGCTCGCATTTAAATATTAATGCATTTAAATATAAAACGTAGTAACGTAGCGATCAGTCATCGTGAAAATAGAGATTTCTTTAACACCTCTCGTGTAGATCTATTTTTTTTTCTTCAATCGACTTTCCACCCGTGCCCACGAGAAAATCTCACGTTATGGCTTTCGCGCGTAATCGCTCTCGCTTATATCAGAGTAAAAGCTGCATGTATATATCAGTTACCGCCCCATTGATTTCGCAATTTCGAGAAATCATCGTGTTGTTATCAGTTTTTTATCGTCGTTTATGCCTTCAATATTAGCCATAATGGTATTTAAATATATAAGGAGAGAGAGTATCAATTTAAATACAACAACTAGCAACATTTTAATATCTGTACGAACGATATTTTAAAGTAGCACACTAATTCGTAATATATGTATGTAATAAAATAATTTATATTTAGTTTGCAATTTAGATCTTGTTTGACATATCAACTAGGTGTGACAGTGAAGATAAAATGAGAAATGTGCATGCGAATTAAGAACCTTATAATAAGCGATCGAACTTGAGTAAATTTTGAAATGGGTGATTTAACTATGCACGTCAAATATATGCAAATGGTGCATCGTGGCTGTGAAGCTTGTAACCAAGAGAGAGATTCACGAATCAAGCCTTCGTGCAATTTCTATGAAACCTTGACCGAAATACGGAATTTAAACAATGAAATCACACGCTTACAGCACATTCCCAGACATTTTCCGGCAATTTCATCGCGCTACAAACGAAGGTCGCTCCTTCTTGTAAAAGACTTTTTCTCATCGCGCATCTTCAATCGAGATATGTATAAAAAAAAAGAAAATTAGTATATTAATATATGTTATATTTGTGTGTGAGAAAGATTAAGATGAATTGAAGTAGAAAGCCGAAGACATTTTGCTCGTTTATCTTCTCGATATTAAACTTCAATAATTTCAGTAATATGCTCCGAGTTACTGTATCGTGACATTGGCCTTTACAGGTGCATCTTTGTGAAACTTGAAATCCGAATTTACTGCATAATCCGCAAGATCTCGTAAAATGGTCGCGGAATAAACGTTTGCGATAAAAAAAAAGAAAAGAAAGAACCCGCGTCTGTCTCCTCCATCCGTAATCCGTTAGCTCGTAACACGGAGCGTTACCGAATAACTGTCGGAGGCACTTCCTCGTTCTCACACGCGCAACGGCGATGAACCATAATGGATGTGCGAGGTACGAGGAGGAGGCCAACGTATTCCCCGATTTTCTCGTACACCGAAAGAAGAGAAGAGCCGAAAGAGAGATAATTTCTCGTCGCATCCTCCTTCACGGTCGAGTTAAGGTGCGATTTCATTGACGCTAGAAACCAGCGGCAGCGTCAAGAAAATGTAGTGGGGGAAGAAATTCTGTTGAATTTTGCGGTACGCTAAAAAGTGGATACGGTCTGAACTTCTTCCCCCACTACATTTTCTTGACGCTGCCGCTGGTTTCTAGCGTCAATGAAATTGCACCTTTAGAGTTGAGACGGACTCGAAGTCCCCGTCGCGATGAAGCCGCAGTCAAATACCGTTTAGTCTGATAGATGGAAGCATTTTTCAATGCTTCGTGCGTCTCAGCAACGTGGCCGCGATCGCGATGATCCGACGATACGCGGCTCTCGACCGATCCTTTTCTTAATCCGAGAAGCTGAGGCTACTTAAACACTCCAGTGTCGAAAAAAGGCACAGTAATTTTAATGTGCTTCCTTCGTTTTTTAAATATTTTTTTGGTTTCTCCTTTTTTTGAAAATGTTGAGTAAATCTATATACATATTGTTCTCAAATACTGATAAATTACAGAACAATCCAAAATATGCAATATGTAATTTTAATAATGACTTTTAATTGGGGTGTAAAAGTAGTCCCAGATGACTGTTCATGCAAAAAAAAAAAAAAATAAGGCGCCCGTTCTCGGGTTAAGCCTATCCAAAGGATTTTCTAGGATGCACCTTCTCTCGGGTTTATCGTGAATTTCTTTCGAGTAACCGCGTTAGTTTTTATAAGACTATTTCGTATTTTTTAATTCTGTAAACTCTGTAAGAATATTTCAAACAAACAAAAATAAAATTAAGATTCCAAGGTTTTCAGTGTTTGAACGTGTCTGCACGATCTTGAAAGGCATATCCGGTCCGATCGGTGAAATACTTTATGCAAAAGCAGAGGAAAGGGGAGCACCGAATAGCCGCTAAACATGCTTTCACGCGTCGCCTATTTTGCAGCGAGATATACGAAGGAGCTAAAAACTTGTCACTCGTGGAAATCGCAAGACGGATTTGTAATTATACGCACACAATATGTGGCACGAGAATCATTATTTACTCTGCTATGATTTTAGCACATGTCGTGTCTCTGTTATTATAAAACGATAAATGAGAACGTATCTACAATTGCACACGCCTTCACGCAAGGTTTTGAAAAACCAAGGTATTTTGAAAAATCTATTTTTATAGTCTCTTCCGCGGAGAAATATTCTCTCTGAGTGGGGAAACTTTCTGAATTCGCACCTGGTGTCGTTGACCGTTTCGAAGACATGTCTGGTTTTTCTTCCCCCTATGCATATGTCCGTTGTAACGGCGAGTCTCGGCCGCGATTACTCTCGATTTGACACCCGCTAACTAAACGCCCGAAGGTAAAAGTTTCGCGCGTGCTAATTAAGAGGACAAGTATGCTAACGCGCGAGCACGCTTTCGCGAGCTAAACCGCAGTAACAGGGCTTTTTATCTTATAATCGATTCGCGGTGAACGGTGTATCCTAATTAAACAGTCTGCAAACCGCTCACCGAAAGTTGGAAGACCGCAATGAATTATCGATGATTAAACTGTTGTGAAAGAAAGAAAAGATAACGAGAGAAAAGATAACAAGCGAAGAAAGAAAAAATTCCTTCAGGAAATTAGAGAGAAATTATTTTGAAAAAAATTTAGATTATCGGAGGCGATATGCGTGTGTTTAAAAATCGACATTAGATACAACCGATGAGTAACATAACTGTTTTGAATAGCAGTACACAGGATGCGTCATTTGATATATCGCCGAGGAATATCGCACGAGGCTCGCCGCATTCGAAAATTTCAGTAAGTAGATTTCAGCACACGATAAACTCTTTCTCGCAAGGCAATAGAATATTCAACTAGGCAAGTAGAATCAGCGTATTTCCGCGAGTTAACGTTTAGCACAACGATGCGTCCGCATAATCGCATTTAATTGCTGTCGGAGTTAATTGAAATTATTACTAGAAGTCGTTACAAACCAAAAAATTATGATCCTCTTACGATAATCTTAAGAAGTTAAGGAAATGATAGAAAGAGAGAGAGAAAGAGAGAGAGAGAGAGAGAGAGAGAGAGAGAGAGAGAGAGAGATAAAAACAAGAGAGATAAATATATAGTTCTTCAATTAATCATCAGAGATAACATCGTTTCGCGAATTATCAACGGTGGAAAAATTATACCGCGTGTATGCTTTTTATAAGACGCTCTTTTATTGTCATGCGATTTAAGTTTTAAAGCCCATTTTAGATAATTTTTATTATTTTAGATTATTTCTTTATATCACATATTTCAATGTACGTCATATGTATTTAAAATTATATATTTTATATATGTGTATGTTCTAAATTGTTTTCTCCTCAATTGTTTTTCGTATTATATGGCACATAAGAATATAAATATAGAATAGCAATTTGACTTCTCTGACGCAAATAATAAATCATCTAAAGTGGACTTTAGAGAATATTGTTCTCCAGCATTAACTCTATATAAAACGTTATGTGACTTGGAAGTGTGTATCACACATTTGCTTCAACAACGACATAACTCAAAAATAATAATTTTCCAGAAAATAAGTTTGAAAATTTTAATTTATTATAACTGTTCTTTCTGTACCATTACTCAAAATAAGCCAATTTTGAGTTATGTCATTATTGAAGCAAATGAGCGACATGTGTCTATATTCGTGTATATCTAAAACGCATATCTATATTTTTTAAGTCTAATGACTTAATTAATGTTTTCTATTTACTACTATTTGATTTATTCCAAAAGGAAAAGCATGCGGGACGTTTGCTGAAAAATTCTCTAAAAAAAATCTTCATGAGTTCTTATACATTCTTATACATATAGTATCTTTTTATACTAGTCTCTTTCTGGAATTTCCTTTTTAAAGTCAATGTAATTATATCCTTGGAAAGTGTCCAGATATCCGACGCGTGACGAATACAAAGTGAGATTCCGCGATGCGATTGTGTAATTCTTTCTTTCATACGAACAAAACAAAGCCAACTGGCCAAATTATAGAGGGTCAACTCTTAAAAGCGAAAGATCTAAAAAGCCTTGTGTCCACGATGCTATTAGAAATCGCTCCGAGATCTTGTACGAAGAAAGAATTAACCAATCGCATTGGTCAATTGCCGAATTGTTTAAATGTGATTGGTCAATTTTTTCTGTGTCCGAGATTTCAGAGCGATTTCTAGTATCGTGGTCGATCGCGGGCGCGCGATGCAAAAGAGAGAGAATTGTTCTTTTTTTTCGAGCGACGCATTCTCAGACGTATTTAAATACGTCGCGTGCACCACGGTGCAACGATGACGCGATGACACATCGCGTAGCAGCGAAACGGCATATCTCTCGCGCCTTACGTCTTCTTCGATTCGAAGATAACGAAAGATATGAAGCAGACCATTCCCATGACGAATCCTCCGACTGCTATAAACCGCGGTATATCGTTTACGTTTACGTTACCGATAAGATTAGAGCTTTACGAGGGATAAGAAGTGATTTATTTAAACGAGGGATCTACTTGATCTCTTTCGCACAAAAGGGAGTAAAGTAGAGTAGTGTTGTCTCCTCGAACTCTCGTAAGTACGTCCTATTCTTATCTCGCGGTCCCTCTCGAGAATTCCCTTCTTAACGTCTCGGAACGTCTTGGAAAGTGTCCAGATATCCCGTTCGGGTGACGAATACGCGGGTAACGTTCGGCGAAACGCGGTTTCTACGTCTCAACGACGCGACGCCCCGGGCTCGGACGGTCTCGGATTACGTTCCTGAGCGGCAGCGGCGGCGGCGAGGCAGACGAGGCTGCGGGGTTTCGCTCGCCTAGTTTTCCGCGAACGCGAGAGACACGTAACCTCATCGTAATCCTCGTATATACGCGCATCCATACGTCCTCGCGTAGGTAACAATCGGAATTACGGCACGCATTCCACCGCGCGGCGTCCGAGCGTCCGACCACCTGTCGAAAAGCATTTATACGAAGAGGAGAGGAGAGGAGAGAAGAGGGAACGAGAGAGAGGGGGGGAGACATCGTTACGACGTTCCGTCGCGTCGCCGCGATATCGCCGCTCGCTTACCTGTCACCTGAACGTGCGTCGGGCTCCACATTGTGAGATTCCTCGGGGCTTCCTGCTACCGCTCGCCGTTTTGCACTCGTCGATATCCTTACGCGACGATGACTACGACGACGACGACGCTCTGACGACCGCGCGGCGCGATGCGAGGAAACGTTCGCATCACGCGGTCGTGGCTCGCGCACTGGCCAACCCAAGTCCCAACCGCCACGCTCGCTCGACTCTCCGCAGTCTCCGCACTCCACTCCGAGAACCGACAGTCACGTCCAGTCACGTCGACGGCCGAACATTCACCGCGCGCCTCGCTCCGCGACGACGACGACTGTACGCGGCGCGCTGCCGCGCCTTTGAACAACCGCTACGCGCGATCGACGCGCCAGGTGCGGACCCAGCGGACCGAACGGGACCCATTTGCGCGGTTACCTTCACGGCGCACTGCCGGGTGCGCGCAAAAATCTTTCTATTCGTAAATAAATGAATAATCACGCTCGTGTGTATCAAATACTAAAACGAAAAAGGCCAATAAACGAGCAATGATAGTTGTTAAATAATTAAATGTATATATTAATTTAATACATATATTTAATTTATTTAACAACTATCGATTCGTTGCTCGTTTGTTGACCTTTTTCATTTTAGTGTGTTTTGTTCATTCGTAGCTAAGAAATCAGAATTAGAAATGTATTTTTAATTCCGATTTCTAATATTTAACATTTATTCTTATTTCTAATTTGTGCTCTATTGTGCGTATAGGACCTATAACGCTATATTTTTTGCACTTAAAATGCAGATGAATGTAGGTACAATGAGATATTGAAGAGAAAAAGATGAGAAAAAGCGTTAAACTACATAATAAAGTTCTCCCTGGGTAGTTTACTTACAAATTAGTTTACCGGATTTAGTCCCGAGTATACTCAATGAAAAATGTATAGAGATGATAAATCTAACGTTAAAGTATATACGCATATTAGGTTTAATTGCGTAGCTTTGGCCTTCGTGCCAGATTTCCCATTCATCTCTCATACGTCTGATTAACCATATCCTGAACGAAGCGTTAATTAACCCATTCGTGGCCTGCGATCGTCACATCGATAAGAATTACGCTGCCACAATCATGAGAAACGCTTCTCGTGTGTCTCGGATTCTTGTAGTACAGATATAACCGTGGTATAGTAATCAGCACATGACTTTTGTCCGAAAGCGACACGAAATGACAAGAACAATAATATTAACACAAATATATTATATGAATGCAATAATAATTAACTTCTTAGTTGAAATTCTGTCTTAATATTTAGAACCTAGATAACGATTCTTTTTCAGCAACATTTTGAATTCGTGTTCAACAGTTGCTAGTCTAGACTAATAAAAGGATCTCGAATAAAAATCATTTTTTCCAAATAATTGATCGTACGTTCGCACGGAGTACACTTGACGGAACTGTCGCATTACGGACGTGAAATTATGTATCCATATGCATAAGTGACATAAAAGGTTGCTCGATACCTCTTTCAGCATATTCGACATTACATATTTATTTTTATGCAATACGTATTGTCACTAACCTAAATTTGCAATGCGCTGAGACGAGCGATTCTTATAATCGTGCAGCGATCGCGTTACAATGACATAATAATTTTTAATGTTCCAACGATAGCTGTGTTTTAGTCCGACATTTATCGGCTCGCAGTTTTAAATTGGAATATATATGTATATTCGTCGCTTGTAATATATAATTAAGCACTAAGAACGAGCTTTGTTCGCTAGCCCCTTTATGAAATTATTAATAAGTTTTTGCCGCTCTATGTTGTATTTTCTGCATTAAATAAAATATGTAAAAAATTCAACTGTAAAAAACACAAATCTTATATATGCTTACATATGCTCTAATTGACGGTACCGGTCGTGATTAGCGCAGGAAATGATCGCAATCACTGATAATCAATGTTGATTGTATCATTAGTTACAGCAGACACGCCGAAGTTTGAACAGAAAATATTGAAATCTTCCATAAGATCGGTTATTCTTGCGAACTATTTCGCGTATGACGATGTCGTTAGATTAATAAGAAATTTTACAATGCAAAGCTAGGCATGTCCGTCATGTTTGCGGAGCGATCAGGGAAGATGATTACGGTTACAAAGCTGCGCTAAGTGGTTTTATTACACTTTATTACGATATTCCGCGCGATTGCCCACAAAGATTGCGGAAGAACGGAAGTGGTGAGGTGATACGCTGCACCGTGCATCATTATGCTCGTCATTTTGCAATTATTTAATAGAGACTTCGGCTCTCAAGACGGTCGGGTACATTTTCGATCGACATCAGCCCGCCAATTTTTGTTTTGTGACAAAAACAAACCGTAAATTTTACCGTAACCGTTTCAAATCGAGTATGCTAAAAATAGTTCGTCGGATTGAAAATATAGTTTGAATTCAGTATTCATAATTGCAGTTAATGATTTGTATTATTTTTAAGGTATTATATTTCGATTTATGGAAATAAAATAATACATTACGCGGATTTTTTTTTTTTTAATAAAACAATTTGTAGAATTTCGGATACTTTCGTCGGTCACAAAATGTGTCGTGCATCTTTCCCGATAAGCTATATAAGATTCGAGATAATTCTTATCTCAAAAAGAATTTATACAATGCTAGCAATTGATTATGACGTGCTGAAATTTTGAACTTGACTGTCGAGGAACTGCTGGGAATTCTGTTTGGGTTCTGATCGGTTGCATGTGTAAATGATGCTCGGTCTGGCGGTTGGCTGGGATCGTGGCGCTTTTGAAAATCTCATTGTCTTCGTTGGTGATGTGCCTTGGTCCTGCAGTCGTTTTCTTCATGTCCGCGTTTCTTGCAATAGTTGCAATAGCTGCCCTCCTTAGGTTGAAACCGAGGTTTTTTAAAGGCTTTATTGCATTGCATTTGCAATTTTCTTAGCTGGAGTCCTCCTTCAACTATTTTAGCTTTAGAAAATGCCTGATTCAGAGTATCCAATTCGAAGGAGTACAAAAAACTTCCAATTTTCGGTTTTATGTTGCGGCAAAAGACCTCAATTGCCTTTTTTTGATAAATTTCCTCTTGGATGCGACTAGGTATAATCCCAGTTTTTCGTGACTTGAGCGTAGTAATGATCTCGTTATGAATTTGAAAGAAACGATTTATGAAGTCGTCGACAGTCTCATTATGTCGCTGGATGCAAGTGTCTCTCTGAACTTCCAATACAGAGAGATTTCGGGATGGCAATTGATCTTTGTGTCTGTCTATTTGTAGCTCTTCTATTTGATTCTTTAAATCTTGTATCGCGTCTGTCATTCGGGTCATTTTGTCCAGTAATAAGCTCAAAGTGATCGCTTGTTCGTGAGAAGGGCTTTGTGCGTGCGACATTGGAGCGGTTACGAACATTTTTGATTTTAATATGTTAGTGTCCGTATTTGATTCCGTTGAGGTGTCAGAGGTAATGATTTTTCCTCTCTGTAGCTTGTCCATATGATTCGGTTGGATCCAGTAAGACAAGATAATCTTTCTTGGAAATAATTAGCCCGGCCAGTATAGCGTAAAAGTGCTTGGACTTCACTGGCTTTTGCATTAATCCGCTGCTATCAATTGTAAGATTTGTGTTAATTCTTATTCCAAAAAAAAAGAATTTATTTTACTACTTCACACACAGAAAAATAATCATTCTACAGCCAAGAAAAGCACTTTCTTATTTTATTTTACTTTTTTTAAGTAAGTTTTCTTACAACAAAGAATATTTTCTTGCTAATAGTTTTCAAATATCTTGACAAAAGTCGTTGAAAACCAGAATATTGTTTTAAGTAAATGTAATGCTTATAATGATTTTATGGTAGATTTGCGGATTAAGTATTTGATATGCTTATATATCCACAAATCTACCATAAAGTCATTGTAAGAATTACATTTACTCAAAATAATATTCTTGACTTGTGTTAAGATATTTGAACAGTGTTAAGATATTTGAACAGCCTTTCCTTGGCTGCATGTAGAATGATTATTTTTCTCTGTGTGCACTTACAATAATCCTTAAATTTACGCAATAGTAGTGACTGTGTCGTAAGTCGTAAGTATATAGCGTATTGAGACCTTCAGGAACTGTTGACGAACTACTTGGAACTGTCGTTGCAGTTCCTCCTTTTATAGAGCCCAAAAAGGATTTATCGCTTTTCCGGACAGTTTTTGTTGGTCTAGGTGACTCATTCTAAAGATTTTTGTTTCTACAAATTATCGTAAAGGTATGCATTCTATAGATACGCGAACGATAATAATCACAAGGGTCTATCGCTTTTTCGGGAAAAAGTCTATTTAGTCTATAGATATATGTATATCTTAGGTGTTTTTCCAGAGTTATTGTAATTCTCCGTTTGTATATATACGGCGTTCGAACCAAAATGATATCTGCTCATAACTGTAAACCTTGCAAGCCTGCCAGAAATTACTAAATAAACGATGTTTAACAAAGTGACTATAAAATCGTCAATTACAATGGGTTTGTTTTCTATTGCTGAACTAGTGCAATAGAAAACAGACCCATTGTAGACAGATATTTGAATTTTTCCAAAATTTTTATAATTAAATTAATTTTTTTAAATTTAAGGTAGGGAAAAATAGTGTCAAACATGACAGACCGACGTATACACTCCGAGGGTGCAAGAAAAAAACGTATACAGACGGAGGGTTAAGGGTATACATTTTTAAGGTAGGTGAATGAGGGTCATAAGAAAGCAAATTTGAATAGAATATCGCTTGCAGATTGACATCAAAACTGCATTGAGTTCGTATTCCATTTGCAGAACTTTTAATTGTCGACATAGGCTGCGTTCGGGGAGCGCACTATTAGCGCTATTTGCTTATTCTATCCTTGTTCTACACTTGATGAGCGATAAAGATAGAATGATGCAATAGCGCTAATAGCGCGCTCCCCGAACGCAGCCATAATCTGATTGCCAGCAGAAACTGAGCGAAAACTGTCATTTAGTAACATTCTAAATGAAATATATCATTAAACTGATACGAAACGGCAGGTCCTGCTAGATTTCTGCAATTAATTTGCTATTCTCATATTCTACTAGCAGATTTCTGTTATACTTCTACTGACATCCTACTGACAAACTTTTAATGGATATTATACTTTGCAAAATCTGTCTTTGACAAATTTGGCTAATTGGATTCGACGATGTTCGGAAAAAAAACACGTGTGGTTGTGTAATATTAATAATATTAACTCTTTGACGTTTAATCGCGCCTCGAAAGAATGTCACTTTATAATTATCGCGGATACGCGAGTTTTACAACTCTTTTGTCGTGACGCAATCATGTCCGCTTAAATCGACAGTATTACGCCGACGCTATTGCATCACGATCAACCGTATTACATCATCACGCGACTCAATCGTCCGCGTTTCGCGGAAAAAAACGTCAAATCAGCATATACCTACTCGTCGAACGCGCGTCGGTAATTAATCGCAACAGCCAAAGCCCGTATCACACTAGCGGCTCGCGGCGCGACTGCGATTGCGTCTGCGATTGCGACTGCGATTGCGATTGCGACTGGCTACTGTCCAATCATATTGCAGCTGCCGCGGTGACGCAGTTTACGCTTTTCGTTGATTGGAATTCGTGTGACCTGTCGCAACAGACTGAACAAACCAACGGAAAGCCGGTTGTTACTTTTGTTACATGCCATTACATGCGATAATATGCGGCGTAGCTTTTCTCTCGATACCTTTGCCGATGCCGATGCCGCCGTGTTGTATCTCCTGAAAGAAAGGCTAACTGAGTAAAGGAATCGTTTTCCTGATCGCCGACATGGAGCTCACCGACGATAATTTGGTAACGTTGAGCGAATATCTGAAACACACACTCTCATCCCAGACGTGAATGTCAAACGTCCAGGTTGGTATAACCTACAAACTTATTATTTTTGTGATATTTTAAACGTTGTACGCGTGTCGTACGTTAATATCCAATTTATATTTTAGCCGAGAAAGTTTCTGGAGTCGGTGGAAGTCAATCAGAATTATCCTTTACTACTACTTCATTTGGTGGACAAGTCTGAGATTAACATCACGATTAGGATTGTCGGCGCAATTTAAAAGAATTATGTTAAGCGCAACTGGAAAGTGGTTGGGTTTTGGGTTTATATTTATTTATTTATTTTAATGTTCTTACATCGTATGTTAGTTTACTATTGCGGAATGTTATTTTAGGAGGAGGATTCAGTGGATCGTATACATGCCCAAGACAGAGATGCCGTCAAGAAACTAATCGTTAATCTGATGTTACATTCACCAGATTCGATACAAAAGCAGTTGTCTGATGCAGTATCTATCATTGGAAAATATGACTTTCCGAACAAGTAGCCAGAATTGATTGATCATATGAGTCCCTTGTGAATTTTGTACTCAGATATAATGTATTTAACGATAGTTAAACGCTACAATAAAGATATGTTTTGAGATCTCAATGGTACATATATACTTTTCTGTTAATTTTTTTTAGTACAATATTACATAAGTACAATATGAAAATAAGCCATAGAAACATTTTATGTATCAAATAAGTGTTCTCTATAAAATAAAATATATGTTCATGTATTGTAACAATTCCTCTATAAAATAAATATTACATAAGTACAATAAGAAAATAAGCCATAGAAACATTTTATGTATCAAATAAGTGTTCTCTATAAAATAAAATATATGTTCATGTATTGTAACAATTCCTCTATAAAATAAATTAACACTTGTTTAAATGTCTCACTATAATAGATAATATTTACTTTATCTTTGGATAAGAAAGCAATAAAAAATTAGGAATTTGCATTACAATGACATAGCCGAAAAAAATACTTATTTAATAACTAATTACTTAATTTTAAACTCTTCAAAACTGTGTTAACAGTTTCAAAATTTCATCTTCACACTTTTTTCGATTCTCCGGAGGTAACGAACGAAGCCTGATTTCTAAGAATAATGCCAAAGTATGAGCTGAATCATTGATTTCAGGTTGAGGAAGAGATAAAACTGGGTCAGGTTGAGCCATCTGTTTCAAGGCACCTACAGCCTCCTCCATTATTGATGATTGTTTTTTCGTCTTCAATCCTCTCTTATAAAATAATTGCTGTTGGTTTTCTGATGATCGCTTGTTGGATACAGTAACAGAATTTTGTTGTTGTTGAGAAGATTGAGTGATGCTGCTGAGTGCAAAATTAGATGCCAGCCTTGGGAGAGATTGAGGTGACGGACTCTTTTCTGGTAGAGGTGCAATTGGTTCAAAATCGCTACATACAGATACACTAGAAGAATTTGGATCAGAAGATGTCAAGTGTGTACTTCCTACATTTACTTCAGGTGGAATTATCGCAGATTCCTGAAAAATAATTACAGATACATATAGAATTAGTTTCTGTACTGTGATTTACCGAAATTGTAAAA
Organism: Temnothorax longispinosus; assembly: GCF_030848805.1. Taxonomy (NCBI): domain Eukaryota; kingdom Metazoa; phylum Arthropoda; class Insecta; order Hymenoptera; family Formicidae; genus Temnothorax; species Temnothorax longispinosus. The sequence continues at coordinate 6,145,049 of NC_092365.1, read as the reverse complement.
ATATCATTTTTACTTCGAAAAAAGAAATAAAAAGAAATAAAAAAAAAATAACATAATGGCGATTACTTTAAAAAATAATTTACCTGCAATGCTTCATCATAGTAGATATGTAGTGTATTTTGTGTACATGATGTATTATCATTCACTTCATCAATGATTTGTGAAGATTCTGAATCTGATGCTGCAGTTGTCTCTAGCTGGATGGGGGAAATATTTGATTGTGAGTCTCCTTGGATACAACTCTTTTGGAGAAACATTAATCTCTCAAACAGGTGCCACTTGGGCTTGTATATATTGTCTGTGCCAGCTCCACTGCGCTTTGATTCTTTCATAGCTTTTAAATTTCTTGCAAACGTATCCTTCATGTTTCTAAAACGGCTTGATACAACAGCACCTGTAAATAGCATCAATAAAAAGCCTATTACATAATTTTATTATTTTAATTCTGCATAACTTTAACTTATTAATATATTTTCTACAAAAAATTGTAATTCTTTAATCCACTCCAATATAAACTATGAGAAACATTAATATATATTAATTATTCATTAATTATAGGTTATGTTAGTTAATATTAAATTAATTATAATAAATTATAAATAGCTGATAGTATTGAACCGATTCACTTCTGATTGTGAGACATACCTGTGAAATCTGAACCCAACTGCTCGGTTATTTCGTCCCATGCTGCAATCTTGAGATCTGTTCGTCTGTACAAGTGGCTTGTACAGTCCCAAAGAAGTGGTTTTAATTCCACAAGGTCGATCAGACGGTAATCTGTCTCTTTCGAGAAATTATGTTTCGGTGGCATTGTGTGACTTTCTATCTGCTTCAATATCACAGATGTTCAATATTATTGTTTTCAACACGGTCGTATACACGTGGTTTTCACGCACTAGCACCACATTGCACCACGTGACCAAATCGGATTCTGTGATTGGCTGCGACTGTGACTGCGACTCGAAAAATGGATTCAAAGCCAAAAGGCAGTCGCCAGTCGCAATCGCTGACAGCTACCTTTTTGATTGGCTGAAATAGAATCGTAATCGCAGACGCAATCGTAGTCGCGGCCATATGGGCTTTACCAAACGGCAGTCGCCAGTCGCAATCGCTGACGCCAATCGTAATCGCTGATAGCTACCTTTTTGATTGGCTGAAATAGAGTCGCAATCGCAGACGCAGTCGCAGTCGCGCCGCGAGCCGCTAGTGTGATACGGGCTTTAGGGAAACGTGTCTGATGCATGCGTGCATTAGAAACGTCGCGTTTCAGTGCAACACTCTCACATATATGTGTTTAATTTCGGGAGGTATAGAAAAAATGTAGCGATTGATTTATCGTCACGTTCAATTTTTAACGCGCCAAAATGTTTCTCTCGTAAACTTCTCGCAAATCTATACGCAATCCGTTTATTGCCGATAAGTTATCGTGGATAGATTTTTTTTTCTGAAATCAGGATTCCGTGCGAGCGAAATCGTCCGGGTAGACAAAAATCTAACGCGAAGCTGTTTCCGCGTAACTCATGGACGCTAGCTTATTTGAAAATATTCATCGAACGCGATTTTACAAGACTATACAAACTCGAAACTAGTTATTCCGCCTTTGTTTCACAACAAAAGTGCAAATTCTGCGGTATAATGCAAATTGTAGTATAATGAAGCCGTACATATTACAAATTATAATATTCATTGAATGACTAAAAGTACAAGGGATATTCGAAGCAATGGCCTAGTTTACACCGATCACTTCATACGCGTATTAAATAGTAAATAACTAGTAAATTAGTTTGATTATTGGCTGATCAGCTCAAATATACCATTTGATACGCGTATCAAAAGATCGGTGTAAACTAGGCCAATGCATCGAAATAAGTCATACTTTTATACATATTATAAGCAGAATGTTGTATGATGTCTTGTACTCGTATGTAAGCAGAAAATTTATAAGGATAAACGAGATAATATTTTTCGGGATACTACATTAAGATGAGATTGAAAAGGCGATAGATGAAATCATTATTTAGTGTAAAAAATATATACTTTGTTTTAATAGACTTATATACAAGTTGTATTTGCAATATTTAACAATTTGATAGTTGCCGAAAGAACAAGATGTACCATATTGTTGATAGAATAAATATCGCATATCTTTCTTCTAATTCTCACTTACGTATTAATTTAAAAATATATCATATAAATAGTCCAAATAAAATTACAAACCATATGTTGGTCGATATTCTAAAAAAACTATGACTTATTTGTTTAGTAATGTCACTTAGATTTTCTAATATTTAATGATAACTTCATGAGGAGGCAATCAAAATTTATTTTGCAATGGCGAATCCCACTCGGTCGTTCCCCATGTCAAATACGGTGTAGTACCGACCAACAAATGCATCGTCCAAAACCCACTTTATACCATTAACCGGAATAACATCTCGGAAGGCGGGAATGCAAACATCTATTTCGCCTCCTGTGATCTATTAAATATAGCATGATATTTCTATTCTAAAAACAATTTAAAACTTTATATAATAATATTCTTTACCTTCAAGATATAATCTTGACCAGTGAGTCGAAACGTCTTACCACCTATGACGAAATTGATATCGGGCAATTTAGAATCTCGTCGCACTCCACCTTTAAACAAAGGTCAATGTTAGTAATTCATATTAATAATCCGTAATTTACCAAAAAGTTATTAATTTGTTTCAATAAATTTATTTAAGGTAGTTGAAATCTACCATATATTGAAGAAAAAGATAATCAATTACCATCCCATGATCAACACCGATCTCTATGTTAAGAGCTGCGATAGTCTGCGGTGGTCCACCTATCATAGAAGCGCCCGTGTCGACGATAGCTTGACAGCCTTCCGAGCAAGAGGTGTAATTTTTTATTTGAAACCTACAGTGGGATAGCATTACCAATTAGCTGACATATAATCGGTGGTTAACATACGTATAATTTAGAAAAAAAAACTACATACTTATCCATGGTAATTTGCCAGTATTTTTTTTCAGTAACATTAACATACGTAAACTCGCCCTCGTAATGGGAAGAATCGGTGCCACCCAATATCAGTTCACCGCCGATCACGTCCGTGTGATTTCTGTATGGGTTGTATATTTTTTACATTTGCATTTTACATTGCATGGAAAGACAAAGTATGTAATTAAAAAAAATAGTATTAAACACACGTGAGGCATACGGAAAGATACATACCGATTTAGATAGAAGCTAAAAATTGGTCGGGACACCACGTGCTTATCAATCATGTTTTGGAAGACAGTAGGCTCTTCGAAGGTAGATAAGGCTGGATAACACATTCCCAGAACGCCGTCGCATTGTGCATGGTCCCAAAAACTTGTCGAGAAATCGAGCGCTTCTCCGAATGTCTGGAATGAAACCTTATTAGTGGACCGAATTTTTATCAAGGGTACATGAAATAGGGGTAGAATTTCCCGGGGAGTGCCATAAAGTGTATAGTTTTTCGTTACCGATTTTCTGGAAACCGATTTTTCTAATTTTTCTAATTTTTCGGGAAATAATCGACCGAATTTAAAATAATTATATATGAAACAGAGGTAGAATTTTCCGGGGAGTGCTATAAAGTGTATAATTTTTCGTTACCGATCTTTTTGAAAACCGGTTACAAAATTTTTCCAATTTTTCGGAAATTAATTGACCGAATCTTAAAAAATTATATGAAGTAGGGGTAGAATTTCCCGGAGATTGCCATAAAATATATAATTTTTCGTTACCGATTTTTGGGGAAATCGGTATCAAAAAATTTTCCAATTTTTCGGAAATTAATTGACCGAATTTCAAACAATTGTATATGAAGTAGAGGTAGAATTTTCTGGGGAATGCTATAAAGTGTATAATTTTTTGTTACCGATCTTTTTGGAAGCCGGTTACAAAATTTTTCCAATTTTTCGAAAATTAATTGAATCTTAAAGAATTATATGAAATAGGGGTAAATTTTCCCGGGGATTGCCATAAAGTGTATAATTTTTCGTTATCGATCTTTGGGGAAATCGGTATCAGAAAATTTTCCAATTTTTCGGAAATTAATTGACCAAATCTTAAACAATTGTATATGAAGTAGAGGTAGAATTTTCTGGGGAATGCTATAAAATGTATTATTTTTTGTTACCGATTTTTTTGGAAACCGGTTACGAAAATATATGAAGTAGGGGTAGAATTTCCCGGGGAGTGCCATAAAGTGTATAGTTTTTTGTTACCGATTTTCTGGAAACCAGTTACCGACCGTTAACGATCTTTTTGGAAACATAAAGTGCTAATTTAAATATTGCATGGGGGCCTGGTTGGCCGAATAGCCTAGCACCGTCTCTGGACAGCTTGATTATAATGATAAATGTATAATGTAGATTTTTACATTGTTTAAATTCGCACAACGCAGTCGTGATTTCGGAATTAATTGTCAAAGTCTTGATTGACAGAACAATTATTTCGTCTTGGTTTTTTTGGGAACCGGTTATAAATTTTTTGAAATTTTTTGGGAATTAATTGACCAAATCTTAAAGAATTATATATGAAATAGGAGTCGTGTGTCAAAATTTTTTTAATTGTTGGAGGATAAGTTGAATTTTTTATTAATGAATTGATTTTCTTGAAACCGGTTACGAAGTTTTTCCAATTTTTCTAAAGGGGTTTTCGATTTTTGTTTAAAAAAATTTAGGTACGTAATTGTTCTAATTTCCTCAAATTTCGAGATATTAGCTGAATTTTTTTAAAGATAATTTTTCGTTATTTTTTTAAAAACAATGCCCAAATTTTTCTAATTTTTTGGGGATGGCAAAGATGTGTATAATTTTTTATAACCGACTTTTTGGAAACCGGTTTCAAAATTTTATAATTTTTTGAGGATGGCTACAATGAGTTTATAGAAAAATTGCTAATAATAAAGGGGTTTCCGATTTCTGCTCCAATTTCCATAAATTTTAAGATATCAAGCTAAATTTTTTTTATGGATAATTTTTATAGATAATTTTTTGTTACCGATTTTTGAAACCGGTTACGAAATTTTTCAAATTTCTCGGGAGTTAATTGATCGAATTTCAAAGAATTGTATATGAAATAAAGGTAGAATTTCCTGGGGTTTGCTATAAAGTGTATAATTTTTTGTTACCGATTTTTTTGGGAACCGGTTACAAAATTTTTCCAATTTTTCGGGAATTAATTGACCAAATCTTAAAAAATTATATATGAAATAAGAGTCAAATTTTTTTTAATTTTTGGAGGATGTTTATTTTTTTATTAATGGATAATTTTTTATTAAGAATTGATTTTCTTGAAACCAGTGCCAAAATTTTTCTAATTTTTCGATGATTTCGAAAAAAGAAAATAAAATAGAAGAAAATGAAAGAGAGTTAATAATGGTGGGTCAACGGAGGGTAAAAACGCGCGAGGCACGAGCAAAAATAAAATTTAAAGACTTTAATATAAAGGATTACATTTTTGAAATATTTGACAATATGCTAATCTGCATCTATTATATTATCTATTATTTTTTATTTTTTAAAAAAGAATTCGAAGAGATGTAGGTTAGAGTTTGAGGAGAAAGAATATCAAAGGTGCTCCTAATTAATGAGTGAGTTTGGGGAAAGGGGAATAGATTTTGAGCCCGCGCGAAGCGCGGGCGAAAAATCTAGTTATTAATAAAGTGTAATTGCGCGCATTTTTTTTTTCGAAGAACGATAGCAACATGTGCTTTTTAGAAAATTTTCATAGATTATGACTGTGATTAGAATTAAATATCATTTACTTGACAATGACTTACGATTACGTCATCATTAGATAAGTTTCCGTACACTCTGCCATCGTGGTAAGGAATATCAAATGTAAGTCCGTCTTCCACGTATGTGGTGGAGTTTGTATTATCATATTTATTATGTTTTACTGCAAAAAGTAGTAAATAAAATTAAATCAGTTAATATTAAAGAATCTAGAAATATAAATTTTTCTATATTAATTTAAATATATATAACTATAACAGTAGTTAATCATATATATCATCATATATGTATATTCAGTTAAATCATCAAATATATTTATGTTTATATTTTTTGCTTTAACATGTGAGCTGTTTTGTATAACATTTATTTGCACACTTTAAAGTAAGTGTGCTAAATAATGTAAATAAAAGAGTATGTAAGTATGGAACTTAACTACATAATATTTACCTTATCACTGATTCGAATCTTTGAAACTGTTGCTTTAAAGATTTTATAACTTTACTTGAAATGTAAATGGTCTAAATGGATCAGATACAATTCTACAGCATTATTGTTATCTTATATTTTTATTTGATATCAATCATTAAATGAGAAAAAAATAATTAAGATTATTTTAATACTTGAAACATTAATTTTTTAAATACAAATGTACATATAGGAATAATAAAATATCGGGGAAATAGCGATGTTACGATATACTTACAGCAATCAGGTTGGCTGACGTTGCAGTTTTTGGATGGTACCCAGAGATCTGAGGAACCAGTGTCGAAAACTATTTTAAATGTCTGCGGTGGAGTTCCAATTTCGATAGTACCGTAGTATTGAATATTTAGGTAATTAATCAAAGATACGTTTGCCGTACCCGAACGGAGTCGTATCATAGTTTCCGTCGAAAATTTTCCAACAGAGGATGTCTTGTGTAACGGAATTCTTGAAGCAACATAAAAAAATTTCCGTTATATTATATGCGTATATGTATCATATAAACGCGAATGTATGTACATATATCGTACAACATAAATACGAATTTCAAACACTTTATTTGATCATTTTCAAGCAATTCTTATTTAAAAGCTATTAAAGTCTCAACATATTTTGACATTAAGAAATAAATGCTACCTGCATATATTTACGCATTAGAATGTAGTTAGGTATTTTAAATGCGAATTTCTCTTTTCATGATGCTAATCTCATTTAAAATAAGATTTTTGAAGGAATCCTCAAAGCATCTCTTGTAATTAGTTTGCTCACTTTATTCCGACTTTCAAAATGCGTTTTTCTTACATATTTGATACAATTATGGTATTTGAAATTGATTTGATAATTATTTATCGCGAATTCTGCGGCGATTCCAAGATGTTGGAAGCGCGATCTCTGTACGGTATTATCATTTATCGTGTCGATTTAAATATGGATCGTTTGAATATAACATGTACCTACCTATGCAACTCTGCGTTGATTGACGCGAAGTTGATTACCGTGATCACCATCATCGTCACGAAGAGCCGACACATGTTTCCTAAATTTCTCGGCGACTGAAGCTACAAAAGTCGAAATTGTTTTAGGACCGTTATAACTGCGAGTCAATCCACAAGCGGCACGTACAGACAAATAACAGGTAGTCAAATTGCTAAGCGTTCTCTTATATACAAATGTGCGTACATAGCCTTGTGCTTATAAGAAGATGAGCAGAAGGGCAGAAAAACAAACGAAGCGTTTCAAAGCTTTGTGTTCGAACGATATTAGAACTTGCTTCGAGATCTCGGATGGAGAAAAAGCATTGACCATGCAATCATATTTAAGCAATTCGACAATTGACCAATGCGATTGATCAGTTGCCGAAAATTTAAGAATTTTATCAACATAAAGAATTTTGTCAGTTTCCAAGAATTTTCTAAATTGTCAAGAATATTTTACATTTCCAAGAATTTCTCGAATTTCTGAAAATTGGGGCTTTCAAATCCGAAAAATCAAAAAGTTTCGTGAAAATTAAAAGTCTGGAAAATTGACAAAGTATTGCAATATATAATTAGAAATAATCAGGAACAAGGTGAAATAAATCATAACTTCAAGCGTTTCAATTCTCTCGAAAAGAAAACGAAAGAAGAATACGACGTAGAACGTCTTATCTCGACGCGATTGTCCTTTCGTCTTTTTTTCATTTACGATGTCAATTTGCACGGAGTTTCGTTTGGCAACGTGAGTAATAAAAGGGGATGGAATAGTGTAACTATTAAAGTTCTGCATTTTTTAAAATATTGATTACTTGGTGTACAAGGTGAGGCATCTGGAACGTTTTACGAGATACATTTGTCGAAGGAATATTACAAGTCACTTCGTGCGTCCGCTATGTGTAAATTTTGTACTTTTTTTCCTCCGCTACACGTCGAAAGATGTGTGTACGTGTTTGCGTGAACTAAATAAATAATCCGCAATTAACGAGGAAGTTGTATTGCTACGATGGACAATGCGCACGACCGAAAAACGTTGATCGTTAACGATATCGTTAACGATTTTTTTTATTATTCACACGATTAACGCGATATTATAATGCGATCCAAAAATTGCATAAGTATAAAGTTCGCATCGAAATGAATCAAATTCTATTGTGTTTTTCCAAATTTTGACAAATAAATGACGAGTTTCCAACAATTTAGGTACGTCAAACACGACTTGTAGAAAAACGTAAATTTCTTCAGTTGCATTACTGTTGCAATTGCATATTAAATTTTAGTATACGTTTTTAACATAAATCCTTGTTTCTTACGCATTTTGACAATTTTTCCCGATGCCAATTGATATCTACGTAAAAAGAAAGGTAGAAAGAAAGTAGAAGAGATTCGGTCGGGGATGTTTCACACGCGAATATATCTCTTCAGTCGTTCTTTCTCCGCTCGAGTCGTTTTGCTCGAGAATAAGCGTCAGAGCTACTTTAGATAACAACTGAAAGACTTCTAACAATTTTTGCAATCTTCGGATGATCTGAGTGACAGTGACTCGACCGGGCACATTTTGTATGTATACGTGTATGTACGTGTGTAATTAATTTTTGTGTCATTAACGTGTCTCCCGGAAATTATGCCTATGCGTGTCAGCCTTCGCGCCAATAAATACAATAATTAATTACCGATAAAAATAAATACGAAGCAAATAGGTAATTAGTCAATGTGGCGTGTTCGTGTGTGTATATACATATATATCTATATGTATATATATATATACATATATATCTCAGCACGTGTATGTCGCATGGTCGTAATGCCAATTAGAGACGGCCGTCTGTCGCGTATATTGCTTGCTTGGCTCGGCGAAACTCCGCGTCGCACGAAGAGAGGGTAGATCACTCTAAGCGTTTTGTCGCAAATATCGTGACAAAAACAAAAAAGAAAGAAAGAGGTAACCGCGTTAAAAAAGTATCCGACTCCCGTATATCGTTCAGTCGATCGGGCCGCGCGTGACGGGCACGCGTTTGCATAGATGTTTAATTTCAAACGTATTAAACTTTTTTTAGATTTGTTACCAACTTAAGTTGCGCCAAAAGAGTCGATATCAAATATGAGAAAAACTACAACAAATAATTAATTCATTTCGAAATATCTGAAAGGAGGGAAGAATTAATTTTTAAAGATTTTTTAAATCGATTTTATGTTTGACAAAAAAATTTGTTGCTAAAAGCAAAAGCTGTAAATGTTAAAATTCCTGAAGTATCTAACATTTTTCTTTCTAAATGTATGTGATTATTATATATGGGGCAAAATTTGTCAACCGGGCCACCGGCCTGCCCATAATTGTTTTCATCGCAGAAAAACGACCTTGCGCCTAGAGGTAGCTATGGGTAAGAGCTATCGAAAGCCATGTGCAACTTTGCAGAATTCAATATGGCGGAACCAAAATGGCGAACAAAACATCTGAAATCCGGCCATGAACGGCTTCAATAAAATTATTAGAAAACGAAGAAAATCTATCGCAGAAAAACCGTCTTGCGCCAAGAGATAGCTCTGGGTTAGGGCTATCGAAAGCATGTGCAACTTTGCGGAATTCAAAATGGCGGTTCCAAGATGGCGCTTCAAAATGCCAAAAATCTCTTCGTTCTCATAGGAACCTTGGATCTTCAGCTCATTCATGATTAAAACAGCTCTAAAATGACCTGTGTTAGAGTTAATAGTAGGTTGACCACGAATCAGTAGCTGGGTGATCGAAATTTGGGATGGTAATCCAATATGGTGGCCAGAAACTTTATTTACGCACCGCAAACTACTGACAATTGACCGGATGATCTACTTGAAAATAGTTGTGCGGGTAGTTCATGGACTGTATATGACAAATCCGATTCCAAAGAAGCAAAATCCAAAATTGCGATGATCGAAATCCAGGATGGTGATCCAATATGACGGCCGATCCACTCTGTATCGTAAATCACTCAGCAGCATCCACTCAAAAATGATTGCGTGGATAATTTTGGGACTGCTCATCATAGATCTAATCTCAGTCAAGCCAAATCTAAAATGGCAGATCATGAATATGCCTACTTGGTTTCTTTTAGACCGAATTCTCAATGAGAAGATGTAAAAACTTCTACAGGACTATTTTCGAGAGGATCCGACAGGTTTTCAAGGATTTGCAGTACGTAATGGAGTGTTCAGCCACCATATTGGATCTGGTGGCCTCTACAAAACACCCTGTTTTTGGTTGTAGAAAAAAATCATGACGTGTAGGAGCAAAACTGAGGTCACATTCGGTTTCAGCAGGCAAAAATACATTGGAATACCATAGTCTAGTCCATGGCGCAGACAACTTTTCTCTTTTTGTGGGCCTGTGAAGTTGGTGAAATCAACAACTTTGACCCTTCATATCTTGAAAATAAAAAGCCAGCTAAATCTGAAACTTTTGGAGGATTCGTGACTCATTATAGACTATCATTTAGTACTTGTAAGTAGAAGTCTAAATTCAAGGATGAAAAAAGAGGCTATTTTTAGCCTGTTTTTGCGGTCACTCTTTCTGCAAAAGAGAATAATAGGCAACAATCCACTAATTGGACAGCTATTAAAACAGTATGATTTTTTTCATGCCACTTTGTGATATA
>NC_092365.1:6108587-6133707 GCF_030848805.1 Temnothorax longispinosus | reverse complement strand
TTTAAAGGAGCAACCTTCTACGACCTTGACCTTGACATATATATTATAGGGAGCACTCTCCTGAATAACCTTTCAAAGGTTTTAGCCGTCGTTCGTTATTTATTAAAACGTTATTAACAAAAATGTTTGAGAAATATAATAGTGCTAATTAAGGAAAGTCAATTTGCTGATATGTGTTTATAGACAGTATACATGTGAGCAGAAGAAGGATTCAGCTTCTTCTTTTTTATGTATAAGTCTATATATATACACCTCGTTATACTATACATGCTTATTACGTACTAGAGTTCTATCTATAATACGGTGTTAAAGAAATCTATATTCTATTTATATCTTTTGTTAATAACTTTTTAATCAATAACGACTGCTAAATCTTTGAAATGTTATTCAGAAGAGTGATCTTGGCTACATATGTCAAAGTTAAAGTCGCGGAGGAAAATTCATCTATTTAAATATTTCTATTTAAATAATTACCTGAAATGGTTCTTCATAGTTTGATTTGGGTGGTCCAATTATGTCAGGGGCAGTATAAAATACACTGTAATTAGAGTGGATTTTAACGTGTCTTTTCTTCACAAATTGATAGATGAAGTCAACTCTAATATCCTCTTCTCCCACGGATTTTCTGCCGATATAAGGATATCGACCACAACTCTCACCATATAAAGATTGGTAATTGGATGCCATATTTTCTCTCTGAAAGAAGACCAAAAATATGGAGAATAATAAACCTTGCTTTTGTAGCATATGCTAAAATGCATTATAATATCATATATTTGTAATTATAGCATAAAGATTATATAATCTAAATTCATCTTCCTTCTATTCACATTATTGCTAATACTGACACTATTGTCTGCATGTGTATTACGTAATGTAAACTATAGATTTTTAGTTAACTAAAGATTTTAATTAACAATACATTGCAAATCTTGTTCTACAGAGAATAGTGTACCATCCATATATAGCATCTATTTTTAAAAACATTAATTTTTACTGAAACTATAATTTCTTTACTTTTCTATTAACAAATTGTATTATTATTATAGAATATTACGAATAAATTGTTAACAAATAATTATTTTATATATTTTAATTTTGATCTCAATATTCTGCATTGTATTCTTTTTTATGAAATAGATAGATGTATTTATTTATTTTGTAACGATGCACCCTTGTCAATGCATCGTCTCCTGGCTAACACCCGCCGGATGCCTCCCGACCATCCGTCGGGCGAGGATAAGGCGCGGTGCGCCTACCTTTTTTAATTCGCTCAAAATTATCGTGTGCACGAGCGTTTGCGGCCCCGACGAACCGCGACGAGAGCCGATCTCCGCCAAGTGCGAGCGCGCGTAATTCATCTGCACTGCTCCGTCGCGTGGCTCGCACGAGGATCGGCCTCTTCACCGAATCTGTCGACCCCTTTATAAAAATCAGCACCGCGGCGAAAGAAGACACTTCGACTCGAGATCAGCAACCGATCCGCTGCTCCCGAAGAGAAGAGACCTAACCAGAACCTCCTAGGGCGACACGCAAAACGGGGTCCACTAATCTGTGCCTCGTCCAAGAAGTCTTGGTCGTCACTCGAACTTCCGTAGTCTGACTTCCCGGGTCGATTGAACGAGGTGAGCGCATGGCAAACACACGTGGCGGGAAGTAAGGCAAGGAGCGAACTTGAGAGACGGAACGTGGAAAAGCTGAAGGGAGGGATCGGGAGAGCAAGGAAAGGATTGGAAGAGAGAGAGAGAGAAGGCAAAGGGTGAATAAAAGTAAGTAAGGGAGAAAGAGGAGAGATGCAGGATATGGGTTTAAGATTTTCCGAAATGTATTTTTTATCTTACTCAATGTATCTTTTATCTCATTTTCCGATACACGTTACACCATGTTCACCAAAGAAAAAAAATTGCAAATTAAATTGCTTACGTTCGCTACACTTACGCTATCTAGAATACTCTAAGGCCGGTATTCATAGTTATTTAAGACCGTCTTAAGTTCAATCTTAAGATGTTATGAACCAATCACAGAGCCGTATTAGCGTCTTAAGACATTACTTAAGACGATCTTAAAGACTATGGGCGGTATTCATAATCAGATCTTATTTCAAGACCGTCTTAAGTAATATCTTAAGATGCTAATACGGCTCTGTGGCCGGTATTCATAGTCTTCAAGATCGTCTTAAGTAATGTCTTAAGACGCTAATATGGCTCTGTGATTGGTTCATGACATCTTAAGATTGAACTTAAGACGGTCTTAAATAACTATGAATACCGGCCTGTGATTGGTTAACGACATCTTAAGATTGTACTTAAGATGGTCTTAAATATAAGAACCGACTATGAATACCGTCCTATGAATACCGGCCTAAGACCGCACTCGACTGTACGTCCGCACTCTTCAACAGCTAGGCGAGAAAAGACCTCGACCACGGTATATACAGTAGCGCAACTCTCCTGATTTCTTGTTGTCCAAAATCGAGTGCGCATGCGCGAAATAAGTAAGCGCCCACTAACCCCATCTGAACGTCGTTTTCTGAACTTCTTTCTCAATTGCTTTCTCCGTTCTGCTCCGCTCCCTCTTAGAATTTAAATGGTCAGTTAAGTAAATGCCTATCTGTATTGGAACAGAAATTTGGAGGGAATTAGCTCAATTAGTCACTGAATGCTATTGAGAGCTGTTAGAAGTGTTTGACAGACTCTGAATACGTTTATGTGATTAAAGTGAAAAGAGTTTACAAAGTACAAAGACAGTGAAAGAATGAAGTGAAGAAAAGTGAAAAAGTGATAAAAGTGAAATAAGTGATATAAGTGATAAAAGCGAAGGAAACATAAAAGAGAAATTTTTTTCTAAGGGAATAGTTAACCTATATAAATATTATATAAGTTTTCAATTCTCTTAGAAGCACTTTGATCTTAGCTTTGTTTCAGGTGTTGCTGCATAATAATTAAAAATGAATGCGATAAGAAAGCCAAGCAGCGCAGTACCAGAGTGCGTTAAGAAGTTTATTGATGTGCAACGACATTTTTTTAAATTTCCAAAGGAACAAGACAGGTATAACAAATTGCTTTATATAATATTATTATTTTTTATATAAATTATATTTTTAATTGTAATGTGTGCATTACTTTGTCATTGGTAAAATGCCCTTACGGAAAGAAACTACAGCGGATTACAGAAAATTATATTACAGGAACTACATAAAAGTATTACACGAAATTACAGACTGAAGTATTGTAATATACTGTAATATTTTCGTACTATACGCTCGGATTACAGGAAAATATTACAGGAAAATAGCCTGTATTCTGTCATTTAGTGGCTCCTGCTTGATTTTAGAGGATTTTCCTTTGAAATACGATCTCAAAAAGATATTTTAAAATCTAGAGGAATATCCTCTAACCATGAGACACTAGACTTAAGATTGCAGTCCTCTTAATACTAGAAGACACTGATTTCCGATATTCACCCGGCATTAAAAAAAATAATTTTTTTCGAAATTTTATTACTATTTTATAACTAAATTTGTTTCTTAAGATGCAGTCTATGATTATAAATATTTTCTTGTAATTGAAAAACACACTTACCTTGGTGGGATTCGAACTCGGGACCTCTGGATCGTGAGCCAACTGCCTTACGTGGTAGACTACTTCTTAATTTGATGTAAGTGTTTATATATCTACATATGTCATAACCAGCGCAATATATAATTTTTCAAAAATCATCTTAAGAAACAAATTTCCCCACTTATCAATAGAATATTTTTTTTTTTGTGAATATCTTGTCGATATTACAGGATAATAATAGCCTGTAATATCACTGTAGAATTATAGGAAATAATCTGTAGTGTATAATTATAATATATATAAGAAAAATATATGTTTATATGATGTCAAAATGGCGAATACCCTGTATACACACTGATACTTTATATTTTTTATATTTATTTACTTATAAAATATAAAATTAAAAATAATAAAATGTGGTTAAAAAGTGATATATTAAATTTAATAAATTTCAAACAATATTTATAGAAATAATTTATATACAGCTGCATTAAAGTAAAAATATACTATATATGGAGGGGTAAAAACCACAGTGATGTAACTCAAATTTTTAAAAATCTTTTCTCGTGTGCATAGATGCAATCTGTACAATATATAAATTGCATCTATGCACAAGAGAAAATATTTTTAAAAATTTGACTTACACCACTGTTGTTTTTACTCCTCCATATATGATGAGACTCGCTATTTTAAATTTCATGGATTACTGGTAGCATTACGTTTAATACACGCGTATAGTAGTGTATTACACATTTTGTAGATTACATGTGTAGTCTACTACACAAGTCACTTACCATACGTGTAGTATATTACACATATAATGGATTACACGTGTAGTCTACTACACAAGTCACTTACCACACGTGTAGTATATTACACATATAGTGGATTACACGTGTAGTGGATTTCACACTTCATGATTAGACATGTATTTTATATTACAGGAATTTCACGCACTAAAGGAATTACAGCGTGTAATAACTACAGATTATTGTGTTCCTTTCTGTGATAACTACAGGGAGTCCTGTAGTAACTACACAAGTGTAATATTTACTGGCTGTAGTTTCTTTCCATAAGGGTGGTACAACATTTACAGATGGCTGCAATGGGTACGAGCATGTGGAAGGCTGGATCTAAAACCTAAAGGTCCAGAATATGCCCACCAGAATTGTCGTTTGTGCCATTTGCATTTTGAAAACAAATGGTACAAAATTAATAAAGTTAGGGCTCGTCTTCACCCAGATGCTGTACCCACTATATTTTTTGGATCAGGTTTTCAACAACAGTGAGTTTTTACTAACAAATAATTATTAATTTTACATATTTTAATTTAATTAAATTAGTTTTGTTTCATAAAAAAGTATAAAATTGAATAATACTGGTCTAAGGTAGTAGTACATAAAAAATAATAATAGCAACAATATCTAACAATATTTACATTATTTTTTATGTATTACGCGAAAGTAACATAAAAACATAAAATAAATAAAATCTTTTAGGGACAACACACAGCACCCGAACAAACACACAACAAAATGAGGAAAATGTGGTTAAAGAGAAAGTAGATAGGTATGCTAAATATAAATTTTCTATTTGTTATAATATTATATTTATAATAGATATTATATGATACATATTTTTTGTTGCAGAAATACATGTGCTGAGGCAACTGTTGCAGAAGTGCAAGTGCAAGAAGATAATAGGTAATTTATATTAATAAAGGACTTGTTTACGTTTATTAACAATAATGCTAAAAGAAAAAAAATTGTATATTTTCAGCAAAGCAGAAACTTCACAAACAATCGTCCCAATTATTGTCAGTGACGTAGAAATAACTCAACCGTAAGTTTTTTTTTACTAATTTAAAGTTAAACATGTATTTTTATTTTCTTTATTTGTTATGTAATAAAAGTTTTCTTATAAAATATAATTGTCAGGATATATGTAATTTATTTATTAACACATTATATTTAAATTTCTTTTAACTTTAGATTTTATTTAATATTATTTTGCTGTTTTTGTCTCTTACAGCAAAATAGTTACATAATTACATATGTCATATTTAAAAATAATCTTTGTGCTATGATCTAACGTTTGGAATATATTATAAGAGCACATCCACTATCAAGAAGCCTGCAGTTAAGACTAAATCGTCCGATGATAGCCCGAGAAAAAGAAAACGAATTCGATCAACTAATAAAACTAGGCCGTAAGTTATTACCGGAAAAATTTAATAGAATATTAGCGGCACAAGTCGACGCACAATTAAAATGTAAACGTGGCAGAAGATATGATCCCGAATTTAAGAAATTTGCTTTATCTTTATTTTTTTAAGTCCACGAATGTACCGGGAATTGAAAGATTCAATTGCATTGCCTTCTGTACGTTCTCTACAACTATTTACGCAAAAATGGAATATTGAGCCTGGTATAAATGATAAAATTTTTGAAGCACTTAAATTGAAATTGAATTCGTTGCCTCTCGTAGAACGTCATTGCATAATATGTGCAGACAAAATGAGTTTAAAAGCTCATTTATTTTATAATATATCACGGGATGAAATAATTGGTTTCGAAGACATTGGTGATAAAAAATCATCTAAACCTGATGCAAGAAGCGCTTTAGTTATTATGGCACGTAGTATTGCAGGTAATTGGAAGGTGCCTATTGTTTTTTGTTTTGTAGAGACTACATGCCATATGAACTTTTTAAAAAATCTGATATTTGATACAATAATTAAATTAAGAAATACAGGTGCTATGGTGCATGCATTGGTTACGGACATGGGTTCTAATTTTATACAACTGTCCCGTGATTTAGGAATATCTACACAAAATTCAACTTTTTCAGTTAACGGAGAAAATTTAGTTTACATTTTTGACACTCCACATTTAATAAAAGTAACCTGAAATAATTTGTTAAAACATAATTTTGAATTTAATAATAAAGTAGCTTCGTGGGATCATATTAGACAGTTTTATATGCAAGACGTCAAACAATGGATAAGAGCAGCTCCTAAATTATCAAAAATTCATATGGACCCAAATAACTTTATGAGAATGAAAGTTAAATATGCCGTACAAGTACTTAGTAACCATGTATGTGCAGGAATGTGTACACAGATGTCTGTCGGTCTTCTTCCGACTGAAGTCGTTGGAACTATAGATTTAATTGATCATTTTGATAAGTTGTTCGATATGTTAAATTTGTCCGCCGTAAATAA
Source organism: Temnothorax longispinosus (assembly GCF_030848805.1). Lineage (NCBI taxonomy): Eukaryota > Metazoa > Arthropoda > Insecta > Hymenoptera > Formicidae > Temnothorax > Temnothorax longispinosus. Next base: position 6,126,924 of record NC_092365.1, on the reverse strand, counting down.
TCCTAAAGAACATGGAAAAGTTTTTACCGGAAGTGAAAAACAAATGCAGTTTTTGCAAGAAATGTCAGATCTTATAAAAAGTATTAAAGTAGTTAATAATAATAATAATGGTAAATATGTAAAAGTTAAATGCTTTGAATGCTGGCAGATAACAATTAATAGCATCATTCAGCTTTGGGAAACATTAAAAAATCATAATTTTCCATATCTCCGAACACGTAGATTGAATCAAGATTGTGTCGAAAATTTTTTTGGTTCCGTTCGGAAACAAGGCGGTAATTGTCTTAATCCGACACCCATACAATTTAAGCGCGCCTTTAAAAAACTTTTTAATACAACATTATTAAAACATTCGGATACGCAAAATTGTGCTTTTGATAATGATGATATGTTAAATCTTATTGGAACGTTAGATAATAACAAAGAGTCCACTGTTTCGGAATTTACTGCTTCATCATCGGCGCATAACATTTTAAATATTCCGACTCATGAATATCGTTCAATGGATCTGCCAGAAGAAAACGCATTTAAATATGTTTGCGGATTTTTAATTAAAAGATGTACAGCAATACATTCTTGTGATATATGTACAAAATATATGAATGATAATATGGCTATCACATAGATAATACAACATTATATTGTTCTTTTCGAGCCTATGAAAACGAAGAAGGAAATTTGTTTGGGAAGTTAAACATACCAAGTAATGACTTTTGTTATTATATTCATAAATTAGAAGAAGTATTTGTAAAAAATTTTGAGAAGAATTGTTTCCAGAAAAATATTGGCAATTATTTATTCCAATTAACACAAAATATAACTTTTGAACCGCCATGTCCAAATTTCCCTACTTCATTTTTGATAAAATTATATCTTCGTATGCGTATATATTACTATCGCTGCATAATAAATCATGCAAACGGGTTACCACAAAAAATAGGAAACTTTTAAACGTTTCCCATTTATTAATTTTCTTCTTATAATGTTTAATTGTCATGTTGAGTTATGTTTTACGGGCATATTTTAATTATTGAGGCTACTGTTTCATTGATTCTTATTCTTATAATAGATTGTGATATCAAGAGACACGGTAGTGTCTCGCGCCAAGTACACGCGGAGCGAGACCGACCGTGACTCTTTTACGCGACGCGACGGGTTGCGAGTACCCGAGATGTTGAGATCTCGATAACGAGTGAACGGATCAAGTTCTAAGTAGGCTTGATCGATAGCTTGGGGTCCAATTAGGGGGGGGTTTCTCTCATAATATTCCGCTACGTGCCCTACGAGCGGAGATATTGCGACGCAAAGTCCAAATGTGAAAATTTTTTATTAAGATACGTCGTCGTCGTCGTCGTCTACGTCGACCGCTCTCATCTCAATATTATTATGATTATCAGAGAAACGTCACTTTCATTTTTTCGACGCTGGCGGCGCAGGTATCGCCAGTTTCGATATCGCGCGCGTATTTCGAAATTAGGTCGATAGACTTATCGGTCAGGAGGAAGATTTCTATTTAAGTAAATTAGGTAATATATAATATTGAGTCAACGGAAAAGAAGGTTCTCTACGCTTGGCAGAAAGTGCTGCTAGGGAATTTTTAAGTCGATTCTTATGAATCAAGCTTGAATTCGATGTCTACGTGTCCCAGGTTGCCGATGACGAGGTCCACATAGTGCGCTTCATAGTTTTCGGTGTCCAGGTGTAATAATACCTTGAATTCGATGTCTACGTGTCCCAGGTTGCCGATGACGAGGTCCACATAGTGCGCTCCATAGTTTTCGGTGTCTACGTGTATTAATACCTTGAATTCGATGTCCACGTGTCCCAGGTTGCCGATGACGGGATCGAGATAGTGCGCTTCATAGTTTTCGGTGTCCATGTGTAATCGTACGTTGAATTCGATGTCTAGGTGTCCCAGGTTGCCGATGACGAGGTCCACATAGTGCGCTCCGTAGTTTTCGGTGTCTACGTGTATTAATATCTTGAATTCAATGTCCACGTGTCCCAGGTTGCCGATGACGGGATCCAGATAGTGCGCTTCATAGTTTTCGGTGTCCAGGTGTAATTGTACGTTGAATTCGATGTCTAGGTGTCCCAGGTTGCCGATGACAAGGTCCACATAGTGCGCTCCGTAGTTTTCGGTGTCTACGTGTATTAATACCTTGAATTCGATGTCCACGTGTCCCAGTTGCCGATGACGGGATCCAATAGTGCGCTTCATAGTTTTCGGTGTCCAGGTGTAATTGTACGTTGAATTTGATGTCTACGTGTCCCAGGTTGCCGATGACGAGGTCCACATAGTGCGCTCCGTAGTTTTTGGTGTCTACGTGTATTAATACCTTGAATTTGATGTCCACGTGTCCCAGGTTGCAGATGACGGGATCCAGATAGTGCGCTTCATAGTTTTCGGTGTCCAGGTGTAATCGTACGTTGAATTTGATGTCTAGGTGTCCCAGGTTGGCGATGACGAGGTTCACATAGTGCGCTTCGTAGTTTTCAATGTCCAGGTGTAATTATACGTTGAATGCAATGTCTAGGTGTCCCAGGTTGCTGATGACAATGTCTAGATAATGAGCTCCGTAGTTTTCGGTGTCTACGTGTATTAATACCTTGAATTCGATGTCTAGGTGTCCCAGGTTGCCGATGACAAGGTCCACATAGTGCGCTTCGTAGTTGTCGGTGTCTACGTGTATTAATATCTTGAAATTGATGTCTAGGTGTCTCAGGTTGCTGATGACAAGGTCCAGATAGCGCGCTCCGTAGTTTTCGGTGTCTAGATGTAATAATACCTCGAATTCGATGTCTACGTGTCCCAGGTTGCCGATGACGAGGTCCACATAATGCGCTTTGTAGTTTTTGGTGTCTAGGTGTATTAATAACTTTAAATCTAAATGTAGGACACGTAGATATCGAATTCGAAGTATCAATACACGTAGACACCGAAAACTACGGAGCGTACTATGTGGACCTCGTCATCGGAAACGTGGGACACCTAGACATCGAATTCAACGTATTATTATACCTGGACACCGAAAACTATAGAGCGCACTATCTGGAACCCGACATCAGCAACCTGGAACACGTGGACATCGAATTCAAGGTATTAATGCACCTGATGAATACCGAAAACTATGAAACGCACTATGTAAACCTCGTCATCGGCAACCTGGGACACCTAGACATCGAATTCAAGCTTGATTCATAAGAATCGACTTAAAAATTCCCTAGCGGCAGAATCAAGAGACACGGTAGTGTCTCGCGCCAAGTACACGCGGAGCGAGACCGACCGTGACTCTTTTACGCGACGCGACGGGTTGCGAGTACCCGAGATGTTGAGATCTCAATAACGAGTGAACGGATCAAGTTCTAAGTAGGCTTGATCGATAGCTTGAGGTCCAATTAGGGGGGGGGGTTTCTCTTATAATATCCCGCTCCGTGCCCTACGAGCGGAGATATTGCGACGCAAAGTCCAAATGTGAAAATTTTTTATTAAGATACTTCTTCTATCTACTTCTAACGCCGACGTCTTATATGACACTACAAAAAGGCGTGATATTCGTACAAAATTACCTTTTTCAAAAAAAAAGTAAAAAAATGCGCCAAGTACACGCATAGTAGTATACATATATGTATTATGTTGTTACCTCGAAAAAAACAAAGTGGTAGTATTATACCTCGAAATAACACCCTGTACATATTGTTTATACAATGCGTAATACTACAAAAAGGCGTGATATCTGTACAAAATTACCTTTTTTAAAAAAAAGGTAAAAAAAGGCGCCAAGTACACGCATAGTAGTGTATATGTTGTTACCTCGAAAAAAAAACAGTGGTAGTATTATACCTTAAAAAAATCTAAGTAACAAGTGGTAGACGAAATCTTTGTATCTTGAAAAATCTCGAAAAAACCTAAACAGTAGTATCTTCATCTAAAAAAAAAACAAAGTAGTAGTATTATACCTCGAAAAAACCTAAGTAACAAGTGGTGGACGTAATCTTTGTATCTCCAAAAATCTCGAAAAAACCTAAGCAGTATTATTTTTATTTCCAAAAAATTATTACTCAAGTGATACACATCACAAAATTACGTTACCTTATCACAAAATGAGTCGTGCTTCAAGTGATCTATTATTACAATTACAAAAAAGAAATGATATCTCTTATTAAATTACAGCGCCAATTACAGAGAACATATATTTTTCGAGATACAAAGATTACGTCTACCACTTGTTACTTAGGTTTTTTCGAGGTATAATATTACTACTGCTTTTCTTCGATTAAAATAAAAAATTGAATCATGAAGAATTACACAGAGATAACAGTACAAAATACAAATATTTTATTAAAATATTTAAACCCAACAAGGGAATACAAGGTATTTAAATACAAAGTTTATATATGTATTTTAAAAGATTTAATCGCATCGCAAAGAATTACAGAGGTAACAGTACAAAAAATAAAAATATTTTATTAAAATACATAAATTTTTCTTGTCAAAAAACTTGGCGCTGCTAGAGAGAGAGAGAGAGAGAGAGAGAGAGAGAGAGAGAGACCTTTTACAAATGTAGATATTACTTATTCTATACTTATTCTATACTTAATTCTAATCGCTTTAAAAATCTAAACTTATCCTAACTTATCCTATACTAGTAATAAGCCGCATTATTCACCGTCACACACACACACACACCACACACACACACACACACACACACAAACACACACACACACACACACACACACACACACACACACACACCACCCACACACACACCCACAAACACACCACACACACAAAACACCACCACACACACACAAACCACACATAGCCCACACCCACTCGCTCGCACATACACACCAGGCTGACCTAATTTTGAGGTCTAGCAGCGCCAAAGATTTTTTGACAAGAAAAATTTATGTATTTTAATAAAATATTTTTATTTTTTGTACTGTTACCTCTGTAATTCTTTGCGATGCGATTAAATCTTTTAAAATACATATATAAACTTTGTATTTAAATACCTTGTATTCCCTTGTTGGGTTTAAATATTTTAATAAAATATTTGTATTTTGTACTGTTATCTCTGTGTAATTCTTCATGATTCAATTTTTTATTCTATTTTATATACTATATTTACATATTTTTCCAACTTTAATCAACTACGCGCCGACTAACTTGTCAGACTTACAACACAGCTCCTATTGGATTAGTAAAATCCCCTCACACCCCTCTAATTAAATCGATTTAAATAATAGTAAAGAATTTACTACTCCAACAGGAGCTGTGTTGTAAGTCTGACAAGTTAATCGGCGCGCAATTTATTAAAGATTAGAAAAAATATACGTGTAATACACAAAAAATATTATTAGGCTGTTAAGATACAAGCTCGGAACGTACACGGCTTATTTAATATTGATTGATTGTATAACGGTCACATAAAACGATCTTATTTCTCTTATATTATTAAAAATATTATAACTTTTTTCAAAATTTTGTTAATATTTTATTAAAAGAAAAAAACTAATAAACGTATAATATATGTTTATTTTAGTTCAGACAATAGCCACACTTATTCTGAATAAGAAAATTTTTGGTTTTTGGGTTTCTGATACCTATCTATAGAACAGCTAGAATCATTTACTCTGTCATTTACACCTTCTAGTGATCAGAATATAACATAGAAAAAAAGAGCATTTTTCTTATTAAAAAAATAAAAATATATTCTTAAAATAAGGTTAAAAAACATGTAAAGTTTAACGTTATTCGCTTTCTTTGTTCCCCTATAAAAAATTCCTATGTATGAAAAATACTTATTTTTAAGACCTTTCAAACCAGAATACGCCCTTAATTTATTATTTGTTATTAATATATTGTTATTAATTATATACATACAAGTATTAGAAATCATATATGGTATAAAATAATTTCAATATTCAAATTATTGTAATAAAAATAAAGAAATCAATTATCAACATTTTCTTCTGTGTGTGTATGTGTGATGTATCGACAATAGCTTTTTTGCACGTTTACATTTTTTTGCAGATTTTTTACATGCTTAATTTTCACAAGTGAGATGCCAAATACAGACAAGATTTTTGTTTATCTGTTATAAGCGTTATTTTGAATGTAAGATTTGAATAATCAAACGTTTTTAATAATCAAACATTTTCAAACTGCAAGCGAGGGACAAGCAATATCATCTACAGCATGTAGTCTTAAAATACTACGATCTTTTCTAGCAGCACTAACCACTAGCGTATAATTTGTCCGCCGACATTACGAATTTCTTCTGCTGCAACACATAAAATGTTGAACAGTTTTCTCGAATGGTTGTAATAACGTCTGTATGTCCTTGCATTATTAATTTGTTAAGGTATTGCTCACATTCTCATTCTAAAATAATAATCTTATTAAAAAATGTTTATTCTTCTTTAAAGAAAATACTGTCTCAAATGTTCTTCTTTCAAGAAATTTTGACAGACTTGGAAGAAAGAGTTTATATATAGAAACAGAAACTTATCTTAATTTTTAAAATATATTTTAAATTTCTTTAATGCATTTAATGCGCCTGTGAGTATGAAAATGCAATTTGTCTTTCTAAATATGATAAATATTATTTTTTAAAAGACGATAATAATCAACAGCAAGACGTTTGTGTGATAAAAAATTTACAACGTAAAAATACATTACAAATATATATAATTATATGTAAAATATGTCTGTTTTATTAATAATATTCACGATGCTTAGAAAGATAAATTGAATTTTCATATTCACACGCGTGTGGCCGGGGCGTATTAAAAAAAGAGGTGTGGCCTCGGAAGGTTAATGATGCAAGGGCATGCAGCGTTGTTACAATCGTTCAAGAAAACTGTTCCACATTTTATGTGTTGCTGCAGAAGAAATTCGTAATGTCGGCGGACAAATTATACGCTAGTGGCTAGTGCTGCTAGAAAAAATCGTAGTATTTTAAGGATACATACTGCATTGCTTGTCCCTCGCTTGCAGTTTGAAAATGTTTGATTATTAAAAACATTTGATTATTAAAATCTTACATTCAAAATAATGCTTATAGCAGATAAACAAAAATCTTGTCTGTATTATTTGACATCACACTTGTGAAAATTAAGCGTGTAAAAAATCTGCAAAAGAAATGTAAACGTGCAAAGAAACTATTGTCAATAACATCACACATACACACACAGAAGAAAATGTAAATAATTGATTTCTTTATTATTACAATAATTTGAATATTGAAATTATTTTGTACCATATGCTTTCTCACACTTATATGTATGTGATTAATAATAAAATATATTAATGACAAATAATAAATTACAAGAGCGTATTCTGGTTTGAAAGATCTTAAGGACGTTCTCCGGAAAATCGATTTTCTCTAGATTTTCTTGAAACTGTGAATATACATTAATTTATAGGTGTGCTTTATGTGTAGTATAAATTTTAGTACCTCTTGCGGTATTAAAAATCGAGATACTGAGGTTCAAAGTTTTAACTTTTAACACGGAATTCTTATTCCAAGGTATTGTGAAACAGACATTTTAATAAATTGTGAAAAAAGTTTTTTCTAAATGTTTTTGAAAGACTAGTATCTATATGATGCTTTATAAAAATAGAAATTAATAACATGGGATAAGTTTCAATACCCTTGCGGTACTCGTTTTCGAGAAATATTTGTGTAAAGTACGCGATTTGAAGTTAACTTCTTATTTTTTAAGTTGTTATATGTAATATTTAGTAAATTAACTTTAGTAAAATAAATTTTTTTTTTAAGCATGAATACAAGTTGAGTATGACTGGAGCCGGAGAAGGTCTTTAAAAATAGGTATTTTTCAGGAATTTTTTATAGGGGAACGAAGAAAGCGAATAACGTTAAACTTTGCATGTTCTTTTAATCTTATTTTAAAAATCTATTTTTATTTTTTAAGTAAGAAAAATATTCTTCTCTTTTGTTACTTACTTTTATGTTATATCTTGATCACTAAAAGACGTAAGTATGAGAGACGAAGTAAATGATTCTAGCTATTCTAGGTATCAGAAACGTAAAAACAAAAAATTTTCTTATTCAAAATAAGTGATATGGCTATCGTCTGAACTAGAATAAACATTTTCTTTTAATAAAATACTAATAAAATTTTGAAAAAAGTTATAATATTTTTAATAAAAAAGCCGCTCAGAATGGAAATATTGATGATTTAGTTCTAGGTCAGACGATAGCCACATTTCTCCTGCAGAATAAGAAAATTTTAGCTTTTTGCGTTTTAGATACCTAAAACAGCTATAATTATTTACACCGTCTGTCATTTATAGCGACCAGGATATAACAGAAAAAAGAGCATTTTTGTTACTTAAAAAATAAAAATAAATTTTTAAAATAAAGTGAAGAAAACATGCAAAGTTTAACGTTATTCACTTTCTTCGTTTTCCTATAAAACATTCCTGAAAAATAAATATTTTAAAGATCTTTTAAATTAGAATATCTCCGTTAATAATTCTTTACATTCTCTTCCTGACGTGTGTGTGAAGCTATCGTCTCATTTTGCAGAAACTCACAAATTATTGAGAGTTTTGGCTTCCTTTTCAATAGTTCTAGAGTTCCTGATAGTTTAAACAAATAGTTCTGGCCATTAAAGTCAAAAAACGCGTCAGTACAAACTGAGACGCTATAGGTTCACGCAGCGTCTCACTTTGTCCTACACAAGTTCCACCACTGTATCTTATCAGATTTTGCAAGATCTATAGTTCTATAACAGTTCTATAAAGAGTTCTGCTATATAAAAGCAAAAAAATTAATCATAAGGTACTAAAAAAAAAATTACAATGCAACGAGTATACCGAGTTGAGACGCCAGTTGAAATCTCGGAGTTCCGGTTTATGTAAAATATTTTTCGAGTAGTTTTGAGCATATTCAAACATTTTCTAAAGAGTTCCGAGCGTTAGAATCTTTGTGTTATATTTAAAAAAATTAATATTAGCCGAAAAGTAATCATGACAGAAGAAAATGAGACGCTGTGCGAAATCTCGGAGTTTTGGCTTATATAAAATATTTTTCGTATAATAGTTCTGAGCATACTAAAACATTTTCTAAAGAGTTCCCGCCACTAGCTACGTTGTATATATATGTTTATTAACTTTAGCAATCACTAGCTACGTTGTATAATTTTTAAATAAATTAACTCTCAGTTACCTCACCTAGGTCTGAGAGACCCTGCACATTGTTAAAACGTGCAGGGTTTTTAAGACATTCATAAAACCCATGTATCTTTTTTTAGTCAGTACTACATCAATTTAAAAAAAAGCAAAATTTTTAGCTTTTTTAGAAAAACACGTCTTCCTTTTTTTTTAAATAACATTTACATTTTTTAACTTGGAATAATCTAACTTGCACAGTCTTGTAGATCTTTAAAAGACGCATCGATTAAAAAAAAGACACTTCAAATTGATGCATTTGTCTTGAAAATTCAAGCTGGAGAAAATGGCAGGGGTCTCTCAGACCTTGGTGAGATAATATCGGGGTGTAAAAACGTAAGGTAACTGAGGGTTAATACCGCTCGAAAATCAGGAATTTATCGAAAATAAGGTGAGACGCTGGCCGTGTATTTCGAAAGTTCTGTGAGTTCTGTTATAATTCTCGTGTAGTTCTAAACGTGTTCTAACGTTGTCCCATTTTATTCTGGCAATATATAAGCATTATTTATTCATTTTTTAAATAATTCTTATCGCTCGAGAAAAGACCCTATTCTCGATAAATTTCTGACTTTCGTGCGTTATTAATTTATTTAAAAATTATACAACATTGCCAATGCCCGGAACTCTTTAGAAATTGTTATAGTATGCTTAGAACTGTACGAAAAATATTTTATATAAGCCAAAACTCCGAGGATTTTCTACAGCGTCTGACCCATGTACCGTAAATGCGTCTTTCTTGGGTGATAAAAATTATTTAAAATATGAATAAATAATGCTTATCGTCAGAACTCTTTAGAAAACGTTAGAATACGTTCAGAACTATACGAGAATTATAATAGAACTCACTGTTACCCATGTGTATTGTTTATTTAAGAAAGTGTTTTTACTTTTATCCAATTATCCTTCTGTTGTTGCTCGTAATTTGGCCGCTTGAACATGCATAGGTAAAATAAATTTAATAAGAGTGCAAGAAACATTATAAACTACCATTTTTTTCTCAATATAGTTAATAATATAATTATTGGTATGCATTTAAATATTAAATTTAAAATTCATTATGCTAAAGTAAAGGTTTTTAATGTATATAAGACTTTTTTAGATAGAAAAGCATAGAACTGTGATTTCTATACATTACGAATTTTAGTTTTTATGTTTATAAATATTTATTTAATTAATTATATTTTTGCAATCTTTATATATTTATAAATTTCAAATATAAATATATATATATATATATATATATATATATATATATATATATATATATTTAGTTATAAATATAAAAGTTAAAATTTGTAAATATACAAGCAAATGTAACGTATAGCGGGTATAGCGTATCGTCGATTTGTCAACTCGAGACTCGGCACTCGGCGAGACACGAGACGCGATACTCGAAATGCGTGGCATCGTGGTATAGCCGGCCCGTGCAAAGCGGCAATGTCACAGCTCAAGAGAGACAGCAGATAGTATGTCTGCCCTTCTCTCCCCGCTCGAAGCTTGCCGAGTGCCTAGCCACAGTATATACAGGCTGCGTTCCGATATTCACTGCAAGTACTGAAAATCTATAGTTTACGTAACGTACACTATAGATTTTCAGTACTGACAGTGAATATCGGAACGCAGCCACAGTAGCGCAACTCTTTGTCGGCACTTTTGATGTTAGCGTGGATGAAAATGAACTGCACATGCGCGTGCGAGGTATGTAACCAATCAGAGCACCGATAATCTGTCTCAATTCCTCTCACTATTATAAGTCTCTCTCTCTTTTTAATTTAGAGGCGGGTCGCGCGGTAGTGGGATCGGTGCGGTCCCGCGCGCCCGTCCTCGGCGTGGATCGGCTCCCTCCGGCGTTTATCGGCGCCGCGCGGGGAAGGCACCGGTGCCGTGTCACAGTATATACAGTAGCGCAACTCTCTGTCGGCACTTTTGATGTTAGCGTGGATGAAAATGAACTGCACATGCGCGTGCGAGGTATGTAACCAATCAGAGCACCGATAATCTGTCTCACTTCCTTTCACTGTTATAAGTCTCTCTTTCTTTCTAATTTATCGTTGCGTGTCAGACGCGCGTGTTTTGATTGGGATAATGTATGGAGACGCATGTTTGACGTGCGTTATAACGCGCAGAAACGCATGCATAAACAACAAGGGTTACATTTGAGATAGAAATAAAACATGATGTACAACCAGACGCGCGCTATATATTTATTTATTGGCACTATATATTTTTTAATTATATATACATATATATATATATCCCTATTCGCTCCAACCATGCCTTTCGTGTCCCACGAATTTCTAACAGTCGTTTGTTCCGGAAAACAAATGATCGTGGAAGAATCCCCTCCACGCCGGAAAAAAGTTATTGTGGCAAAGAACCTCAGGTAAAAATTTCAAAGTCTTAGCTCATTTACTCTCGAAACGGGGAACAATCAAAATCTCGGTGGGACATGAAAGTGCATGGTTGGAGGATTACGTCAGTGTTGTGTGAAAGGTAAATGAGCATTTTTTCGATAAAAATGTATTTTTGTGTATAATTTAACCGTATTTAAAATATTTTTGTCGTTAAAAAAGAAATTTAACATTCCACAGAGGTCTATTATGACTCAGAGACAGGTGGAAGAGGTGGGGAGGAGCTACGATTATATAAAAAAAATTAATTTTTTTACATAAAAAATATCTGTCACACTTTAAATTCGCCTTTTCTTATTCAGAAATTCTTTTTCTAGCATTCTTTAAGTCCTTAAAGTCCTTCTGTACCATTTAAAAATTACCAAATTTGCGGCGACGAAATTAAGTATTCCTATTTAATTAATAATTATCTCATTTTTTTTCTCATTTGCACTACTTTTAGCTTTAATTTGCGTTTTGGTTCATTAAGCTTCGTCAATTTGTTCGTGAGTTATGATTTTTTAAGTAAAACGAGTCGTAACGTGTGTTTGTCAACATATAATTGTTGTAAAAAAATATTTAAATAAATGATTTTCAAATGTTCTTTACATTGATTTTTAGTCGAAGGTACAAAGATATTATAATAATTTTTGGGGAATTTTTCAAAGCTATTAACATTATAAAAAACACGTGGGACTCGAAAGTGCATGGTTGAAGGATTATTGGGGCGAAAAAAACGTTGGAGTGAATAGGGATATATATATATATATATATATATATATATATATATATATATATATATAGGTTAGGTACATACAAAATACAGATAAATTTTAATAATTTGTATAGCAATTGTGCAAATGTGCCATATTACTTCTTCGTGTTATACACGAGTTGTATAACACAAATTAATAAATTATTTATGCTATCAATATTTAAGGATGTATCACTGGTACAATCTTAGACAAAAGTGCATGAAATTTGAAATACTTGAATATCTACGCCTAACGCATAGTAAATCTAGATGTAAGATACTCAAGATAGTGTAGGAGTCTTATTTTTACTCCTACAAAGGTATTTTTTTACTTTACAAATGTTTTTTCCAGTATTATTTGCGATTTTTGTAATTTATGAGCCTAAACTTTTGGCACTAAAAATGCCCCGATTTCAACTTTATAACGTCAAATTATTAATAAAAGTAATAATTAGTTATTAATTATTAATTAATAATTAATTATCATTAATTATTATTAATTTATTTCTTTAAAACGGTGTAGTGAAGACAATTGAAACTTGACAGATAGTTTCATCTATTCGTATACTAGATGTACAAAAAAATTCAAAATATTGGTAGCGCTTCTTCAGCATTTTTTTAGCTGTTTTATCCGTCAAAATCGTCTCTTCCCATAAAAATACGTGTAAAATCAGTGAAAATTAAAATCGTTATATCTCAGCAACCGTTTAGTGGATTCGTTTCTACTTTTTTTGTAGCACATCAGGAAGACGAAAAGAACATTCTTACAAATTTTTATCCACTTGGTAGCGCTTTGAAAATAGGTGCAATACATCCTTAAACGGTCACAAAAGGAAATATCAAGGAAATATTAAGAAAATTATATAATACAACTTGTAACTTAATTTTATCTAATTCTTTTTATTCACAATGACAACTATGTATATGTATATAGATATATGTATATGTGACAAATGTATAAACTGTCAAGTTACATGATTTCTGCAATGATAATTGCAATAACAAAGTAAACGAAATGAAAGAACTAATAAAAGTTAAATCTGTTACATGCCCGTTTAAAAAGCGGATAAAAAGTATGTAAATAAGTTGATAACTCGTGTTGGCAATATTCTGTAAAAAAAAAAGAAAAAAATATATAAAAATTATGAAATAATAAAAAATAAACAAAACATACAAAGACTTAATTATATAAATAATACAATAATATATATGTAAATATCATGCAAATTAAAGAATAGTAAAACAAAATAAAAAATAATAAAAAATGCATAAGATGTAAAAAAAATGTAAAAGAGAATCATAGATAGCTTACACCAACCAAACACATAGTAAATTTTCTTCTCCCTTTATAATGGCAGCTAGCCTCATCGGGACTAATGCGGTCAGATAGAAAACACATATTAATATATTAATGTAAGTTAACAAAGTCAGTTCCAAGCATACATATATAAAATAGAAATTTTATTGACAAATATTAATACATGAAAATAAAAGAATGTCATACTAAATAAAGTTAAAAGTATACAATAATAAAAATATGCAATTTGTGTAAAACAAAATGTCTTGACTCCTAATATTCCTATACCAAAAATATATTTATTAATTTCTTGTGTCCAACTCAATCATTAGTCCGTACTTCAGTTACTCGATCCACCTCAGTACGAACCCGGTCAGCCGGACTCGAGAATAGGCTTTTCAAACCTGCCGCCGGAAGCCACGAGGGGCGCCGAGCGGGAGGCGCTCGGCTCGCATAGGGCCGCTGATCGGCAAGGAAAGCTTGCAAGCACGGCGCGCGCAGGCGCGGGCCCGACGTGATCCCGCCGGGCTAGAGCTTTTCATCGTCACTGTCGTGTCTGCGTGGCGAGGGACGACATCCCGAGAGGACCGGCAGCCGAGCTTGCGGAATTTGTAAGGCCACTACTCGAGCACCTCTTAACCCACGTTTGAGTACACGTGAGATCGTTCTGACGGCCGGGGCCCTTCCGAGAGCCGCGTAAAGTCGCGGGAAGCATGCTTAGAGAATCGCGTATTGTGTCGCGAAGCATTTTGTAGCATCGCGTTTGTGCAGATGAGTATTACCGAGTAAGTAATTATTAAATGAAAGACTGACGGAGGGCCCGGCCAACAGAGTAATGTGGAATCGCCCTGCCCGAAAAATCGTACGCGGCCGACAGTCACCGTGTGATTCGTTGTAGTTTTCGTCGTGTCTTAGTGTTTCGTGTAATAGCGTTTTGTGTAACCATGGTGCGTAATGTAGCGAGGTGTCCTTCGCGCCGAGGTGGACCGTATTGTCGCAGAACGGGGGAGTAATGTTCGCGCAATCACGTCCCGGGGCGTGAGGCACCGGTCTTGGATCTTTGGGGCTTTTCGCGGGAGGCCCGCGTCTAGCCAGTTATAAAATTCAATAATATCATCCCATGAAGCAACTTTGTTATTTCTAAATTGTATATTATGTTTCAACAAATTATCACGAGTTCTTTTCATTAAATGCGGAGTATCGAATATATATAGTACCTCATGTCCGTCAACTAAAAAGATTGAATTTTGTACAGAAATACCTAATTCTCGGGATAGTTGTGTGAAGTTAGATCCCATGTCCGAAATTAAAGCATGCACAGTCGCACCGCAATGTTGTAATTTACGTATAACATCAAATAGAATAGGTTTTAATACATTAAATTTACATGCATTCTCGACAAAACAAAAGCAAAGGGGAAATTTCCAATTACCTTCAATGCTACGTGCCATAATAACTAAAACACTTTTTGCAGGTAACGGTTCTTTCTGATCATTACCGGTATCTTGAAAACCAATTATTTCATCTTGTGAAACATTGTAAAATAAATGAGCTTGTAGACTCATTTCATCTATGCACAAAATGCAATGACGTTCTAATAGTGGCAATGAATTTAACTTTTCAGCTAACATATCAAAAATTTTATCATTTATACCGGGTTTAATTTGCCACGTTTGTGTAAACTTATGTAGACTGCGTATGGCAGGTAATGCTAATTCTTTTTGAAGTTCTTTATAACATCGCGGACTTAGAAAGTATATACCTAAAGCAAATTGTTTAAATTCGGAACTATACCGTCTTCCACGTTTGCTTTTAATTTGCGCATCAATTTGGGCAGATAACAATCGTGCGAAAGTCGGAGAAAAAAACTTACAGCCTAATTGACGTAGAATCTCATGGTCCTTAAGCTTCTCTTTTTCTGATTTCTTCTTCCTTACAGTTAAAATCTTCACTTTTTTCTGAAGCCGTCTGTTTCTTTCGTCCAGTGTTTTTACTCTCCCTTGTAATCGTACAATGCGTTGTTGCAATTTTTTCTTCCGCGGACTTTCTTCTCTTCTTATTGTGCTGCTGGACGTGCTCCTACACATAACATATACATATATTATAGCAAAAAACAGATAGTAAACCTCTAGAAAGAAAGTTGAAGTATTAATTACAATTTTAGAAATGTCAATAACGAAAAAATATAAAAATAAAATAAACCAAATATTTATTATAAACTCTTGAAAAACTTATATTTGAATATTAAAATTAAATAGATATGGTATTGATAACCTTATTTATTTAAAATTATCTTATATATACATGTGTTCCTTATATGTGTATGCAGACATGTTAAAATAAGACAAATGTTTTTATAAATACAATTACTCTCACGTAATATTATTTATGTCTTGTTATATTAAATGCAGAATGCAATTTTTAAAAGAAAAGAAACATAAAATGGACTATAATAAGTTGTAAGTTTAAATCAAAATCTACAGACTAATTATAAAAAACTGTATAAAAGAAATAATATATTATAAAAACACATATGTACACAGTAAAAAATAAAATGTTAATCGTAACATTTTTCAAATGTCCCAGAAAGTCCACTCTAAATTTTGAGTTAAAATAACTCATTCATCGTGTGTTACTTGTTGACAAATTAGAAATGTTAATTTATTGACACTTTTTTTTTACATTTATATTTGTTCTTTTAATTTAAGTATAATGTAAAAATAACTTGAAAAAAATGTCGATATAACATATTTGAATAAACGATAGTTATTTCAACTTAAGAGAAATGTTGTTTTGAACATTTAATTGTAGTAAATTTGATTATTTTGTATGTCAAAGTTTACGATTATTTGAAGATTTACTTTAACTTTTGTTTATGTTAAAATAACTTTAAGGCGTCTTGATTTTTTGAAATAATTATGTTAAAAGAACTCAAAATAATATTCAATTTCTAAATGACATACATAAAGTGTTAAGTTATTACGTTGACATTAATATAACACATGAAAATGTTACGAAAATAATAACATAACTGTTGTATGTTAATTTTACATTAAAATAATAGTCAAATCTTGGTAACACAAGAAAATTTTAACATTTGGACGCACGATTTTTTACTGTGTATGTATATAATGTAAATACAAATACGTACGGCTTAGCAATAATATGGACATCTTTATCACATTTTTGCATCTGCTCTGTTATAGGCGAGAATGATTTCGACTGTAAGTCACTGAAACATACCATTTTAGTGTAATATTACTTTTTATTGCTAAATAAAAAATGTTTAAAAAAAGTTAATTATAAGAACAAAATACTATCTATAATAGAAAGATAAATACATTTTCAGATATTTAAGTACCTATTTGTTTCCTCTTGTTGTAAAATATAAAGATTTTCTTCTTCAGGTAGCTCTTCATCCATCTTTTCATTTGCTGATGTTGTAATACATGCATTGCTATAAATTATATGCAATATCATTAATTATAATGTGTATTATATTATCAAAAATATTGTTTGATATTGTTTAATATACAATATACTATTGAACATAAAAAACCACATTATTTAGAATAGAAAAGATTATACATTATAAGATGTGTATGGGCTTACTTTCTTCCAAAAAATATTGGTACAGCATCTAGTTGAAGATGAGCTCTACTCTTACTTATCTCGTACCACTTTTCTTCAAAATGTAAGTGGCACAATCGATAATTGCGATGACCATATTCTGCACCCATTGCTTCCAAATCTAATCTTTCACAAGCACGTATCCATTGCAACCATCTGTAAATATTATTCAAATTTGTAAATGTAAAGAAATATTGTAATAATATATACATATGCATGCACATAATAATATACATACGTTTAAAAATATCAAAATAGTATTTTTTAATATGTAAATTTATACTTGTTTTAAAAAATAATAATTAATAAATGAAATAAAATCATTATACCTTTCATGTTCCTTTGGAAACCGAAAAAATGTCGTTTTTCCACAATATTTTTGTTGCATTCCCGAACAACATACCACGCGCTTGATTGATGGGCCATTTTTTTCTTCCAGATTTTCCTTCAAGATTTCTTCACAAATACCTGCAACAAAGCTAAGACCAAAGTGCTTTTCCTTTATAAGAGAATCGAGAATCTGTACAATTTTTGTATCTCAACGGTGCTGACAGAGAGCGAAAATACAGAGAGAAAGTGAGCAGAAGTGAGTTCGTGGCTTGAATCTACCATAACCTGCCCTCTCTTATACTTTACCCACCAAATCGCCAAATTACTATCCTTAATCTACAAGAAGAAAAGTAAAATGGAACATACACCTCTCGAAGATGAAAAAATGGACATCACATTTCCCGAGGAGGAATTAATGGAGATAGGCAGCGAAAACAGAAATAATGGACAAATAGAAGAGATGGAAGTGGATATGGAGACTACATTTTCCGAGGATGAATGGATGGATATAGACACTAATGAAGAAGAAGTAAAAGATATAGACGGGTATAAACTAAAGGTCAAGTTTGAAGTAAAAGTAAATGAGCCGCGGTACTTCGTTGGACTAGAGATAGAAAGAGACCGGGACAAGAGGACAGTAGAGATCCACCAGGTCAGCTATATCAAAATTAGTGGACAAGTTTAGGTTGAAATAAACGAGTTTTAGTTTTTTACTTACATGCAATAAG
>NC_092365.1:6079308-6108087 GCF_030848805.1 Temnothorax longispinosus | reverse complement strand
TTTCCATATCGATTCTTAGATTTATTCTGCGACAATTTCTCATAGTCCCATGGCCGAGTTTGCCCTCTTGGGAACGTCTCCTGAAAAAATCGCAAAATATTCTTATTGTATTGTTATATAATTATAAGTCTCTAGGTCTAGGCATAAATTATAATAGCAATTATTATAATTACATAAATGTGTTGAAATGTATCGAGTTGTGTTAGCGCAGATGTGTGTGTGTCGCAGCATCTTTCCAAAAAGATTGCAAGCAGTGGGCACGAGCATGCACCCATTGTCAGAGATCTAAGATCACAAGACACAACAACTCGCCAGTTGGAAACTTCAAAACTCCGACGAGGAGATTTGAACACATACACGTCGACCTGGTGGGACCTCTCCCAATGTCAAAAGAATACAAGTATTGCCTAACCATCATCGACCGATTCACACGTTGGCCGAAAGCAATCCCGGTGCCCAACATAACAGCAGAAACAGTAGCCGAACACATATTTAAAGAGTGGATAGCTAGGTATGGCACTCCAACCCGGATAACGACGGACCAAGGACGCCAGTTTGAAGCAGACCTCTTTCGAAGACTAACACGCTTGACTGGGTCCAATCACATCCGAACGACAACCTACCACCCGGCAGCTAACGGGATGGTAGAGAGATTCCATGGACAAATGAAAGCGGCTATAAAGTGCCATGAAACCACACACTGGACCGAAGTATTACCAGTAATACTAATGGGCATCAGGGCAGCTTGGAAGGAAGACCTAAACGCAACTCTAGCCGAACTAGTGTTTGGAGAATCAATCCGCCTACCAGGACAATTCCTAAGCACGCAAGAGACAACAAATAGATCAGACACAGAAGACCTGTTAACGCGATTGAAGCAAACAATAAATCGGCTAAGCCCGAAAATCAAACGTCATGGCCAAAGATCCACATTTGTCTTCAAGGACATGCAAACAACTCCAAGAGTGTTCCTAAGGCATGACGCGCCAACGGGAGCATTGCAACCTCCGTATGACGGCCCATACGAAGTGGTAAACTGAGGCGAAAAAATTTTTAAACTAAAAATTAATGGCAGAACTATCAATGTTTCAATAGATCGCATCAAACCGGCCTACACCTTGGAGGAGGACAGCCACAGCCAAACAACCAACGGCAGAGACCAAAACCAGAGCCGGGAGAACATCAAGACCTCCGGTCCGATTCAACCTCGCCTAACCGGGCTCACCCTCAACCAAGGGGGTCCTGTGGCGGTCTTCCGACCACACACACTCTACCGAGCAATTGGAATAACGAAACGCGCGCGCGCGCTCACCGATCACGCGCCGAGCGCGTGGGCCCGAGGTGCGGCCCGCAAAGCTATACGTGAGTGCCGCCAACAGAGGGCAGATTTTCTCGCGTTTAATTTCCAACCAAGGAAGTATATAAGGCCTCGCGGCGACGGCCTAGACAACTTTCGACCACTCTACGAGCTCTTAGCCTAGAGTGGAAGAAGTCTTTTGATACGGCTTGCCGTCACCTTGCCGCCACCAAAGCTGCGACCACCACCGAGACGAGCAGCGCCACGCCACTTGCCGCCACCGAGACATCCTCAGCGGCCCCTGGACCACAGTCCAGGCCTACCGTGGAAGCTCGTCTCGCTCCATCTCTCGCCGGTGCGACTGACTCGCCCTCCACGCCAGGTCATCTCTACGTGAGAGTCCGGCGATACACCTCTCCTCGGCTGTCGTGGACGGTGCCTCCACTCTTATCGCCGCTGCCGCCGTCGCCTGCAGAAAGGGTACACCAGGGGACGCAGACCATTCCCCCGGCACGCGTGCACCGCGGTGTGCAACACCAGCCTCCACGCGACACCAGGGAGGTACAGACCGACCAGGAGTGGGAGATCACAGGGCACTCAGACCGACGATCCACCGCTCGAGTCTCAGGCCACGCAGACCGAGGAGCCGGAGCCGTGTTCCACTCCACCAGGGACACCACCGGCCTGGCGGGAGTCCACCATCTTCCGGAGGACGCGAACTCAGGCCGCCGTCATCTGGTGTGAGCGCATCCAGGAGTGAGAAAAGACCAATCGGCCCTTTTCAGGGCCACCGCACAAGAAGAGTCTAAACGGCCCTTTTCAGGACCACCTTCAACACACTGACATATCTGTAGATAGGGAATTAGAAATAAACGACTTATTTATTCTACACACCGTCTCTCAGCTCACTCGACGTTCCTACACACGCTGCGGCGTCTCCTACTCTGCGGAGGGCACGCGACGCCCGTACGATAAGTGACAAGCGGCCACAAATTGGTCACAATTTGGAAAGATGCCGTGTTGCCATGCGAAGAATCTATTAGAGAGTCGATCGTCTAATGACAACAGAGCGTTAATTTGTAGAGAGTCGTTTTTCGAAAGCAAGCGAGCAAAGGGCGTTCGTTGCCCAGGGAACAGTTACAGAGAAGCCTTCGAGCCGAGAAGTCGAATTGTAACGTTTCGCGTCATGTGTAGTTTCGGAGTTTGAACGAGGCTCAGCCTCAGCGTAGATCGAGCGAGAGTGTTAACGTTCCTTTTGTATCTCTCATATTCTGTTATTCTCATCCTATAATAAACATTATACCGTTCTTATATCCTTCGAAACATTGGATACCATCTTCATTCCTACATAAAGTAAGGAAAATAATTTCGTTCTCCGCAAATGTTATATTTTAAAGATACAATTCGTGTATATTAAAGATTTTGCATTACTTAATTCGACGTGCAAATGTCAAGTTCTCAGAGAAATCCCTAACAGAATTTTGATAATTCAAGAGTTAAAATTAAAGGGTCGAGAACTCACCTCGTACTGCTTATCGAGTAATTCTGATTGTATCGTCTGTCTTACATAATCTTCGAAATCTTTCACCTTTACTAGCGATGTTATTTTTTCTTCCTTTTCGTCTTTCTTTGCGATGGCGATCGGCAGCACTTCCGGAGTGGTTGCCCGCGATAGAGATTGTCTGTCAGAAGGAGTTGACAAATCTTGCTTTGAATTCGATATCACGGACTTTGTTTCTTGTTCGTAGTTCTCGATATTCTGTGACAAAACCATCTAGTCTTGCATTAGCTGCTTAGACAATTTTTCCCTTCTTCTGTAAAATAGAAATCATATGTCGGATTGACGTAAAATAAATGTAAAATTAATCTGCCATCTATTGAAATTTTATTTGTGATATCAGCAGATAGTTTTGTCTAAAGTGCTTACACAACAAATATTAATAAATATGGTCATAGGCAATATTACTCTATCTTCTAAAAAAAAGTGAAGAACACTACCTTTGATACAGGTAATAAACTGCGCCTGCCACAACGAGGAATAATATAATGGGTATGATCCACAATTCGTGATGTTTCGGCGGAACCTCACCGACGCGGATGTCGGATTTCGTAAGAATGATTGGCGCGGTAGACGAATTTCGTTCGGTTACGATAATCGCTATTTCATAAAACTCTTCAGGTTTTAATGGACAATTCCTCACATTGCCGTAAATTTTATTGTCGCCGATACTAAATCGCACGCCAGCGAGTTCTCCGGTCTGTCACAATTAAAAACATAGATATTTGATTCCAAAGGTACATATTAAGATTGTTGCTACTACTGCAGTAATGATTTATGTAATTTATTAGTCTTAACTTAATCACATGAAAAACATTTTCATAGCTAGCTGTGTTTTCGCCGCTAGATTTATTATTTAATCATTATTGTGAATTTATTCATCGTAAAATATTCACGCATAGAATTTGCGAATATTTTGTACATGTACCGAAACTTGTGCAGCTTGCCAAGCGATTTCGTCCATTTTTACGCCTGCTAGCGCTCGCAGATTCTCAGGTACTTCCGAATATTGCTCGCAGAGATTAGGACCCTTTACAACGATGTGCATCGTGCTGTCTTGAGTGTCGTTTAAGACAGACGGTATATTTAATAAAATCGTGGAATCAAATTTGTCTACCATAACTTTTAGAGCGCCTTCAAAGACTGCGGTTGAAGGCGTATGGATTTCCACAAAATTTTCTCTGCTAGACTTGTATTCAACTGTCACAGCTTGAATATATATAGATGACGTATTGCGTTGACGACAATAAGTACAATTGTTTAGTATAGTTACGCGTGTATATTGTGTCACTGGGTATTCCAGTATTACATTAGTGGACAATCGGGAAATGCGCCTTCTCAGGTTTGAGGAGATTTCTTGTATCCGTATACGAAAACACCTCAGATGACCACCTGTCTTCCAGAGATGGAGCCACTTTAAATCAACCACGCTGTTATTGTTGACTGTAAATGTATAATTCCCAGGTGCGTCCGGCGCTAAAATATATACATCAGAACAATAATTAAATTCATTTTATGTTTTGAGAAATTTCTAAGAAACCACTAAATTATTGTTTATTGCACGTAACACAGATTAAACAGCTATAACGAGAATAGAGGAGATTTTAGCATTTCTTATAGGTCATATAGTAGGTGTTCAAGGCAAAGATATGTTATAGTCGCAGCAAAAAAAAGGAGAAGCAAAAGATAATAAAATATATTGTGTTATAATTTTTAATTAGTTTTGATTTCAAGAAAATTCATAATGTATTAAGCTTTAATAAGTTTTTTCAAAATTATTTATTAAACATTTTACTTGTATTACGAAGCATATCGTCAGTTGCGAAAACTGCAAGGCCTGGTTGCGTAACGTTTACATTGTACGCTACAACCTACAATATTTTGTATTGCGCAATTTATATATATATATATAATTTTTCTTGTCTATTACATTATAATGTACATTATAAATATAAATATAAATTAATAACGTTTACTAGACGTATCGAGAATAATCTTAATATTATTTTACCTTCATTTCAGGAAATTGTTTAACAATTTTACATATGTAAGCATCCCACAAGTCACAAGACTCATTGATTCGAACTTGAACAACTAAGCAACGCCGGCTATTTTTTTTACACAACTGGACATCATAATTACGCAATATTCCATTGAGAGGTGGAAGTGGACTTTGCCATCTTAGGTGTATCATAGCAGGCGTTTGACGAGTATCAATCTCGACAACCTCAAAATTTGTTACTCTGGGCGGAGCTATTAGTTTGATTCGTTATAGTTATAGAAAAAATTATCAATTATTAAAAACTGTTAAAATGATCATTATATATTAATAATAACATGGTTTACCTGCCGGCGGAGTTTCAAACTCGCATTGTTGATAAGCGGAGGCATTTTCTTTGCTCCCGTACTTTTTTATTACATAAACTGTTGCCATATATCGTTCAAAAGGATTTAATTGATTTAACTCGAGTTTACAGTTTTGAGTCTGCTTCGTCAGGTTGAAGTTTTTAACAGCGTTGCTAATACCGTGTATTTTTATTCTCGCTATTAATGGTCCTGAAATTGTAGTGCAATCTTCGGGCGGACGCCATAACAAGTTCCAACCTTCTACTCTCAACTGACTAAATACTTCTGATGGTATCTCTATAAAATATATCGTTAATTCTTATTTTCTGTGTGATAAACTTTTATATGTGTAATTTAGATATCCAGTATATTACCAAAAGCATTATTAGAGATTAATAAACAATTAATTATACGAATTAGCCAGCGTTCTCTCTGTAACATTTACGATAATTCTAATAAATAATGTAATGTACATATACCAGATTGTATTGTATTAAAGATTGTCTCTGCGATTGCGCTGGAATGTCGTGAGTTATGAACTATAACCTGCGCACGATACAATGTGTATGGATGTAAGTCTGGAATTGTGATCGTTGGCTTTGTTGTAAATTTTTTAATAATGTGATTATTCGGCGTAGGTAATTTTAAATCCTTACAACCGTAGTATTCTATAATCTGGAATTAATATAAAACATCTGCATATAAAGTCAAAGTACGTAAAGATGAAATATCTAATATCGTAATTAAAAATATATAGTTAAAATTAAATGTGTACGTGCGATCTCTTTTAACGATGCGCGCCACACGATATAATATTGTAGGATTCTATCGGACTTAAGATAAAACAAGATTGAAATTTAAAATTTAGTAATCTTATTTGGTTTTGATAAATTATTAATTTTTTTGTATATACATATATATATATATATATATATACATACATATACACCATCTTATGTCCCCCTTTGAACCAAACAACTTTTGTCTGAAACAATTTTTCCAATCTCTTTTACTTTAAGAGATATTCAGCTGAATCACTTAAAATGATACACCCTGTATATATAAAACTTTATTACCTTTAGTATTATTTCATATCGCACTATTTCTCCGTTCGGTTTATTTGGAGGCCTCCAAATTAGAGTGAGTTGTGTATTAGCTGATAACATTTTTTTAAGATCTACCACATTAGATGGAGAACTATGGATATTTATAAAAAATATTTATTATCCACACATGTATATGTGCAACGATATGTGCAAACAAACGCCTTTTTGAAATGTTTTTAACGTATAATCGAACTTACCACCTTCAAGTGTACGAATTTCCTTCGAAAATAATTTTTTATTATTATGAAAAATGGTCACATCAAAAGAAGTGTATGACGGCAAATCTTACAATTTATATGGGAAAAACGAAGCTGATCTATAAAGTATGTTCTCACTCGTTTCTATATTGCGTACTTCCAACAAATACCAATTTGCCGGACATAAATATAATTGCTATGAGAAGAACAAAAAACAAAGATAAATTTTATTCAATTCGAAATACTATTGAAAATGTGCAAATGCAATTATATATAAAAATTAAAAGATATCTGAATCTAGATCTTTAACATAAAACATCTACATACGTTTGAATTGATTTGCCAGTCAATTATCATGCCATTTTCTTCGGGAGTTACATCAAAGTTTTCAGCCGCTATATTATTGTGCAAAAAATCATTAGAGCAAATCTTATATTATTTGTAGAACTAGATAAAGAAACTAAAATATTTTATTATGCGTTTAACAATAATAACAAAGATATAACAAATTTTCCATATGCAATATGATATTTTTAATGTTTTTTTGGTCGTCTTACACATATTACGTAAAATTGAAATTATAAATATAATAAAGTTATTGATAATAAGTCCTGAGATAATGAGTTTTGAAATAATTTTTATTAGAATAGTAATAAATTAATTAACAAATTATATATAATAAAACATTGTATAAACTAAATAAATATCGACTCACGATTGCACTTAGTTTCAGCTACTTGCCAATCACTATATACTTGCACACCAGCAATATCTAAGCTGATACCGACATGATACGTAGTTCCAGGTTTTACATTCTCAAAATAAGTTGTCAATTGTGTCATATTTCGAAATAGTTTGTTCCACGATTGCTGATATTTTATTTGTTCCTGTAAAAATGTATCATAAACTTGATCTCTTTATTTTCTTTTATTATCAAACATTTAGCGACATTCAGATATTTGTTTTCATTGCAAATTTTATTTAATTACTAGCAAATTATAGAATAATTTTTTAATATTAATTTAAATATTAATCAAAGAATATTATAAAAATGATATTAAATTGTTACTTGAATGAAAAAAGAATATAAAATCGATATTTTGTCATATTCGTCCTTCCATGCATGTTATAGGGACTGTAGCCAAAATGGTCGTCTCGTTTGTAAAGATCGTAGATACATTAGGCTTATCTACGAATGTGAAATGATTAATATATATTTATACTTTCCTCTAATTATGAGAGATATTTGTTTGATAAGTACAATTAAAAGCATGCTATGTATCAAGAGATTGTTACTTGTTTGACATAAAGGTGGTACATAAATTCCTTTAGCATTGTTGCAACCATTAGAGCACACTCCAGTTACTTTATTACATTGTTTGTAAAGACATAAGCCGCATGTCTCTTTGCAGCCATGACCATAGGTATGCGATGCACAAGCTGAAAGCTCGAATATTAAATGTTCAAATATTTTATACGTAAAAGTAAAATTAATAAATCGGCTTAGAAATTACTTACGTATAGAACATGTATCTCCTGAGTAACCCGGAGCACACGTACAACCACTTTCGTAACAAATTTCGGTTTCTCGACAATCATAGTAACTATGTAGGTCATATTCACAGGAAGACAAACATTGCGGTCCAATTTTTCGTTCAGGACAATTTACGTCATCTGAAAAAAATTATATGTATTTTAAAATAATATCTTCAGCTTGCCATGTTAAAAATGTAATCAGTAAAACTGCGACTTTACTTATTTCAATTACGCAACATAACAATTGTTAATACATACCTAGATTATATATGTCTTTATTTCAGCTATACGCCAAGAAAGGACTTGGTTTACAATTCCACTTAACTCACACATCCATCCACGCATCAAACAACATTCTTCTTTACAAACAAGCCGCAATACATTATGATTTATTATTTACAATCGTTATTTTTTTTGTAGCATTCCTCTCTCCTTTTCCATAATCTATTTAGCACCTTTCCTTTTTCCATTCTAAATTTGTCATTGCATATATTCTCTAATCGTTTTCCGTTATTCCTACTTAAATTATCAAACCACATACTTGTGATCTTGGACTCGCTTATACAAATGCTCTAAATTGTCCCTACCTGACTTACAGAATCTACACTTCGTATCTTCTTCGTCAAGCCAGTATTTATTCGCGTCCTCAAAATTACCGCACCTTAATTTTACCATCGCTCTAATCTCGTCTCCTGTTTTCACTTTATCCAAGTTCGCTTTTAATAATAAATAACTCGGCGTTTTGTTTGTCACCTCTATATCTTTGTACCTTGTATTATACCTTGCCTCTACTATTTTACTGTTTATTATTTGCCCTTGAATATCCTGTTCCCTTATTCTTACTAAGCCTTCAGTATTTTTACCTTCATTATTTAATTCTTTTATTACTTTAGAGCTTCAACCATTGCTATTATAAAACCTTTCCCGTTCCAAATTATATAAATCCTTTTTCTTTTTATCTCTTGTGTCCTTTTCATCCCAACATGCCTTTACTAAACTTCCATCTTTTTTTCCTCTGCTTCTTTTCTCGAACCTCATGGCTCTTATACCCCAACAGATTTTAAGTTTCTCTAATCCTAGTTCCCTTAGTATTACATACCTCGGTGTGCAAAAATCTAGTCTAAATATCCATCTTACATAATCTAACATGACTTTTTTCAACTCCTTTTTTTCACTCCACCCCCATATCTCTGCTCCGTATTCCATCACACTTTTCACTAGGTATTTAAAAAGCGTCCATCTCCTACTAAAATCATCTTTACATAATCTTTCTCCTAAGCCCCAGACCCTATTTGCAGCGATCCTTCCTTTTCTTTTCAGCTCTTTTATATGATCGACATAATTACCTTTCTTATTAAACGTGAAACCCAGGTATTTAAACCTATCTACTTCCTCTATTATTTTTTCGTCCCATTTCCATGTCATTCTGCCTTTTTTACCTTTACTATTAAATACTAGCACTTTAGTTTTTTTTGTATTTAATTCTAGCTTCCTATCTTTTAAGAATCTTTTTAACATGCTCATCATATCTAGTAAAGCCTCTCTATTTTTCGCTACCAAAACCATATCATCCGCGTATGCTAATGACCATACTCTCACTCCTCCAAGCTCCACTCCTCCTATACCACGCTTTTCTAAAACTTTATCGATGTCTGCGTTGTATAAATTGAACAGAGCGGGACTCATCACACAGCTCTGCCTTACACCTTTCTTCGTCTTGAAGCACTTTGTGAATCCATCCCTCGTCCTTATTGTCACCTCCGTCTCTTTGTAGATTTCTTTTATCCTGTTTATTAAACTGCGATCCATCCCTTTCTCTTCCATTATCTTCCATAAAATTTCTCTGTCAACGTTGTCGAATGCTGCCCTTAGATCCACAAACATTGCGAAAATCTTGTCTTTCCCAGTTGCCGCATTTTTCTCCTTCTCCCTTTGCACTATATGGTTCAAGATAAATATATTATCCATCGTGGACCTCCCTTTCCTAAAGCCGGCTTGGCTGTCAGGTATCATTCTTTTCCTCTCCATTATTTCCTCCAATCTGTTCCTTAGAATTTCGGCATATACCTTGTATGCAGTGCACAGCAACGAGATCCCTCTGTAGTTTTCTGTTCGCTCTTTATCTCCTCTTTTATATAGGGGGACAATTATGCTTGTTCGCCATTCGGTCGGAATTTTGCTTTCCTTCCAAATGAGCTTCAGCAGATCAATTAGACCTCCTCTTACCGCTGCGCCACCATACAGCCATGCTTCCATTGGGATTCCATCGACACCTGCAGCTTTGCCTAGCTTCATGTTCCTGACTGCCCTCACTATTTCCTCTTCTTGCAGCTCTCTATCTGTATCTTGAACCTGCTCTTCATTTCTTTCTTCTGTTCCCATGGCACGCATCTCCAACGCCTTTTCCCTTCCTACCATCTCGGTCCCACCTAACAGCTCCATGAAATAACTTCTCCAGTTCTCTTTCGGAATATTATTCTCTTTCCATTCTTTTTTCTTTCTTCGACTGTTTATATAGTTCCAAATTTTCTTTTCGTCCTTCAGTTTTCTTAATTCCTCTTCTTCCCTCATTCTCTTCTCCATCCTTTTGCTCTCTAACCACCCCTTCAGGCATTTCTTTTCTTCCAAATAGTCTTCCTTACTTCCCTTTCCACATCTCCACCTTCTGTACTTTCTTTTCACCTCCCTCTTCTTTCTGGTACAACTCCTATCCCACCAATCTTTGTGCTCTATTTTCCTTCTCTTCTTTACCTTAATATCCTTATACATTAAGGCTCCAAGGATTCCGTTTTTTAATTTCTCCCATTTCCTATCCACCGACTCCATTTCCTGGTCCTCGGTTTCATTCCATACCTCCGTCCTCTCCCTGTATAATTGCCTTGCCTCTTCGTTCCAAACTATGATCTTCTTTGACATATTCCGTTCTTCTTCTTCCTCTTCAGTACACCCCTCCATTTGTCTCGTATTCTCCTCTTCCTCCAGTACCAAGGTCAGAGGCAAATGATCCGAGTCCACCCTGTCCCCTATTCTAAATTCCAACACTCGCTCTTACGCACTATCGTTTACAATTGCATAATCAATTACCGAGCACCCTCTCGCACCCACATACGTATATTCCCTTTCCCAATCCCCCTCTGTACATCCGTTTAAAAAATACTATCCTTTTTCATTTATCATATCCACAAAACTTCCGCCGCCATTTCCTATAACTTTATCTTTACTCTCTTTTTCAAAGTCGTACTCCTCCTCCCTACCACCTCCTAAGTTTCCTATTCTAATATTAAAATCACCTTCTGTAATAATATCCTCTCCTTCGCATCCTTCGCATTGCTCCGTTATTTTTGCCATTATCTCTTCAACGTCTTTCTTTGCTCCTACATTGTATACTGTAAAAATATTTAGCCCTTTTTTCTCTTTTACTATTCTCGTTCGCGCAATTCTTTCTGTAATCATTGTACATTCATAATTCTTCACTTCCGCCATCCAGCTTTTTCTAATACCTATTAGTAATCCTCCCTTCGCCCTACCCTTCCTTTTTTCCTTTACAGCGTTAATGTTTTTCCAAATGTGCGTTTCTGGCAATCTACCCTTAATTCTATCCCATCCCTTTTCCTTTAACCATGTTTCACATAGTCCTATAAAATCGAAACCTACTATGTAATTCCAACAATCTTTGTCCTGCCTCTTTATACCTGCTACATTCCAAAGAATTATTTTTCGCCCATTTTTTTTCTTCATCTTCTTCACTTTTCCATCCTTCATTCGTGTTGTTTGCCTATTGTCCTCTTGCATGCCTCGACTTACTGATACTCTTCTCCTAACTTGGCAGTCCTCTAGAAATTTTCCTTTTCTATTAGCTTATTTTCTTTCTCGCTCCATACATACTTTCTACCTTAAATACATACCTAGATTTATATCCGGTTTAACGCGCAATAAAGGATTCACAACAGTGCGTTCATGATAAAATATTTTTTGACATGTCACATTCGGCCAAAAATAGTGATAACGAAACTTGTCCCAATCTTGATTAGTAATCATAGCACCTTTTCTCAAAGCTTCTAAGAAAATAATGGAACAAATTATACATTCAAAAAGATAAATTGTTGGAGGACTTTTACAATTATTTAACAAACGTGCAAAGCACGTAATTGGTAATTAGCATTAATAACAGCCCAAATAATGTAATAAGAAAATAAAAAATTACGAGATTCGCACCATTTTGGGGGCATTCACGAATGTTCGCTATCGCCCATAACGGATTCAAGCTTTGCTCATTGAGTTTAGAAATCAGTTGAATTATAACCTTATTATAACTATTATAATCGGTTGCTGAAATATTTGTCGTGATTTTGACAGACGCCACATAGGTAAATTATGAACCCTGATTCTCGATGTTCCTTTTACTATTACCATTACCAATTCTTTATCGTTAGTGAAATCACGCAACACTATATGTGCATCGCATTCGATGCAGAGACCAACAATTGTACGCATATCATTTTGTTATTAAATTGGAAGGCGGGACTTGTTAAGACTGCACTCTCGACAGTTGTATGCAGAAAGTCATCTGAAAAAAAACATGCTTTTATATAATTTGTTTTTCGTTACTTGATACTGAATTTAAAAATAATTTTGACACAAATTAATCAAAATCTGTACTCACATATATGAAATCGATATAACATCGTTGTGGGACTTCTAATGAACATGTAATAATTATTATGTGAGTGTAAGCTATTTCTTTCCTCGTCTGTATAAGTCATAATAATCTTATCAGTATCATAAACAATTATTTTTCTCATCGCAGAGTTCCATGTAATAATAAACGATCTCCATTCACTTTCAGACAATGGTATGTGCTGCATTAATTATGAAGTTATTTAATATGCGACATAAATATCTTGCGACAATTTTTGCCGATTTAACATAAGGTGAGTATTTCAAAACTGATTGTATCATTTATTCTATTATATCAATCATGATCGTTTAAAAATTATCTCAATTTCAGTCTCACGTTCTTTAGACTTGATTTATTGTGAGTAAATTTCACATCTCTTTGCCGGTTAATTCCAATTCTCATTTCTAGTCTGAATATTTTGTAGATTATAAAATATCTGCAGAATTTTTCTGTTACTTTTTCTTGAATATTATCTATCACTATCTATCACTATCTGTATACATTTAATTTTTCAATACTTATCTTATGCTTGTCGGTAAACTTAAGATTACTTAATTTATCTATCACTTCGTCGCTGAACATGGCTTAAAGCTTAGAGCCGTAACGTATGATTTACAATTTGTATTAAATCATTAATTAAATGTTACATAGCATAAACTTTGCACAACCAACTACGTTTAACTCTCAAAGTCCACTTTTTTGTGTAACTCGTTAATTTTAATATCGAGAGTCTTTATTTAATTAATTATTCACGTTTTTACTATACATAATATGTAGAAACGATACTTTAAATAGGAGAAGCACAATGTATATCTTTTTACCTCGATGCTGTATAGTGCTTTATCGCAATCTGAACCTTTGGGATATTCTCCAGGTATTGGCACTCCCTTCACGCATTTTCGTATGACGGACTTTGTATTGCCCCAATCAGCCCAACCTCCTATTATAATCCAATAGCAAGGATCTCTGTGATAATCTTTGCCGTTGCAAATTATTATATGTACATCGTGGGATACACGAACCGAAAATGAGACCTTTACATCGGTAGTTAATCGGTAGTTATCAAAATTTACATCATAATAAGTATCTCGAAGAGTTGCATACTGTTCAAATTCTGAAAATATTAAATGTAGGTTACTTGAAGCTATCATAAAAGTATATTTCAATTGTTTGTATTATCATAATGCATTTTATAATATCACAATCTTTTGTCAAACTGCAAAGCTTTTACCTTCCCATCGTTGATCGAATACCGGACCCATAGGTGTTTTAAAAGAATTTGTAAGACTTCAATTGTTTTTAGTCCATGACTCCAAGCAATCTTTGTTTGCGTTTATTTTGCAATCTATCTCATTATTTCTGAATGATTTATTTAAATCCTGAAACTCTGAAATAATGCGCTTGTTTATAATAAGTGCATTTCTGATTAATGTGAAAATAATTGAATGTTTTATGACTAAGTCTATTTATGTAAGTATTTGATAAGGATTTTAGATTTAACAAGAATTTTAGTACACATGTAAAAATAATGAAATGAATATTATACTTTTAATTGTATTTTGCTTTTCAAGCTGTAAAAATACTTATTTTAATTGTGATTTAATTGTGATTTTAATTGTGAATAAGACTTACTAAAATCGTTTTCTTCTGCATTATAATATTGCCAGATTAAATTGTAGTTCCACACAAGAGCTCCTCCATCATCCTCTGAGAGGCATATCAATTTTACTTTGCTGGGATTCAACGAAAATGACGATCCACGCAATACGGTAACTTTTCCGAAAATATGCAATATCTGACTCGCGAAGATGAAGAACGCGAATATAATTAGCGCATTCATCGACGCTTTTTTCATTGTTAATGAAAATATGCAGTTCTTCTTAACACTAACGAGTATCAAAATGGAAGTAGATTAAACAACATAACAAAATAAATATTATATATCTAATTAATTACGTTATTTCATATAGTGCCACTTCAACAAAATTTTCACCGAGTGGGCTCTAATGATAAAGTCCTGCTCATCGTGCAATGCACTATACATTTAAATAAAATAATCCGCGTGAACAAATCACTTTCCTTTATTTGAAGACAGTTTGCACTTCAGTCACTACAAGTCAATTTAAATGATGAAATAATAAGAGAATTAAATTCTTATCGAAACATTTTGTATCGTGTTCGTATACACTGTTCAGTCTGCCGGACGACATGCAATAACTGGTGGAAAGGAACTCGACTTCCTTCTAATAAATCCGCGATAACAGATTCCGTATCTACTAAAAGCGCATGACGCATCAGGAAATAACGATTCCACAGGATGTCTATAACATCATTTTTATATTAAACTAGAATAAATCAAAATAATCCTATGAATCTGTTCTATATACGTTACACAATTAAAAGATTACAATAGGTGAATGAAATAGTAATTAATAAAAACTAATAAGTTGCACGTTTACATATCATACCCCGAAAAGAATAGTGTCACAACTCAAAAATGTACAATTTTCAGGAGAGAAGAAAAATAAATTTCATTTTATTTCTTTTAATTGTGAGATAACTAACGCAATTACAATTACAACATGTTGTTATAATGAAATTGATATTGGTTCTTGAAGAGGTCTATTATGATTCACTTGTAAATTCGCTTATTACACTATTCATCCAGGAAACCACAACATAACCGGTTTAAAAAAAATAACGACATCTTTGTCCTGGATTTCGCATATAGTCTTGTGACACTATTATACTACATAGATAAAAAGTACACTTTTTATGAGCTTAACTCGAAAAAGTTTTGAAATTTTTTGAGTTGTTACAGTATTCTTGTCGGGATGCGATATGTCAATATAAGTTTTTCTTGATAGTGATAAAACTGTATTATATATATGATAAGACTAAAATTGTAAATCATCTTTCAGTTCTTATATAGAGATCAAGAACATAAAATTCACATAAAGGTAATACAACACATTAAATCGATTATATAAATAGATTAATTTACTACTTTTATTTAAAGTGTTGAAAATTATTTTTTAGAAATTCTAAAAACGTAGAAATATTACTAATTTAATTATTGCTTGAAGTTTAGAGGTATAAGAAAAATAAACTGCTCTTAGGTGACATAATAAATTTAATTATTTATCTCTAACTTTAGTATAATATACAATAACTGATTATTGTATTTAATAAATGTTAGGCTTCAATATATAATATAATATAATTTTTAGACTCGCAAAATATTAACATGACGTTAGTACTTCGATTGTAACATTGCTATTCCTTTTACAATCTCTTTTCCCTGATAATTTTTGCTTCTTTGTCATGATCTTTGATGTCGCGGTGGTTACCCACAATACCAGTGTATCTCTGTATATGTTGAAGACAATCCTCGACGCACCGCTTACCACCAGGATTTTACAATCGATACTCACGTAGATGATAGTCAAACTATTGCGTCGCGACGTCCCTATGCGTCAGAAAAATTTCTTTAGCAGGGACAGTTCTTAGTATTTCTTTTATTCTTTTTGTAAATAAGATTTCTCGTTAAAAACAAGTTAAAATCAAGGAGTCGTGAACTCACATCGTACTGCTTATCGAATAATCCTTTACCCCCTGTCTAACGTAATTTTCGAAACCTTTCACCTTTACTAGTGATGTCATTTCCTTGAAAAGCTCGTGTCGCACGATCTATAATTCGTGAAAGAACTTGCGAATTCTCTGCTCATAAGTCCGTCGATACATCAACAGAGATGTTTTAGCATTCTGGCTCGCCGTTCGACAGTATTATTTTTATCGATGCTATCATGGGGACATATAAATATAATTAGAATTATTCGAAATCAGTTTAGGAGCTTTAAGGTCGCATACTTTAGAGTAGAAAAAATTCTATTACTTTCTTCGAATTTATTAAATCGTGTATTTTAGAAAAAGATTTTTTAAAGGAAATATTAGAAGGTTTGTTAGAAAAAAGTCATCGTATGCCGCAAAGAATGCATCCATTATTTGCTTTCAAAAACGTACTGATAGTAAATAATATAATGCATATTAAATAATATATGTATAATATACGTAGAATTGAGCCAAATGGATACACGCTGTGCAATGCCGTATCTATTTAAATTGCTTTGAAAAAATTTTTATTGTATAACTCACATTGCGCATTTACTCCTATAATATTTGTAAGAGACTAAAAATATGCGTATCTTTATTTTATTTATCTTATATAAGTCGAACTAGCAATTCTTATAATATGTGCATTTATTCCTACGAGAAACATTTTAAATGTTTGAAAAACAGAAAAACTTTAGGCATGACGTATCTCCCAAAATAGAAAATCGTTATTTCAATGAGAATGCATGTGTGCGTGTGAGTATATCATTAAAAAAAAAAACTTGCGCACTAGTAGTTTAACTTGTACAAAAATACACTCGCCGTAGTATTTAGTTTATTCGACTCGTTTAATTAACAGTTTTCAAGTCGATTTGTGTTCAATAATAACATTTATAAAAATGATTGTATAAAACAGTCGTAATAGTAGGGTCTTGCATTTTTCGGAATTTTTCGATCAATTGATCGTATTTTGCCATTTGTCGGAACTTCCGGAACGACGGTAACATCATCGCAGCCATAATACAAGAATACCTATTATCAGCCTCAATGAGGCCTTCCATGATGCTAAACGGGACTTCGTCATTTACGTGGCACAACAAGTTCTTGAGAATCTCAGTCATGATCGAGATTAATACCGGCGAGAAGATATTGATTAATTCGAGCAACTGTTGACCGATTCTCAAACCAAAGGATTCCTTGCTTGAAGATTCCATACATTCTTGCAACGTTTTCGCATAGAATAACCGCAAATAAGACCTCGCATCCTGCATAGGTGACAAGTCAGATGAAAATCTCATTAGCATACAATCGATGACTTGTGAATTAATAGACGTGTCCCAATCAAAGCACGTCCGAACGTAGGCAGTGACGAAATCATTTATGAGTAAACGCACAGTTTTGTTGGTTATAGACAGAAGTGTGAATTTTTAAGAGATTGAGGCACGTTCTCATTGACGAAAGATATCTTGCGCAAGACATTGATTAATATTTTAGAACGCGCTGCGTGTTTGTCCATATCCCTTGGGAAAATGTGCAATATCAGAAAACGTCTCGCTCTTTCAGATACATAAGTATTGACGTGGAATAAATATCTTTGAAGTATATTCTCGACGAATTCTTCGGACAGAAGGTTGGAAACCGTTGAGTTAAACATTGCCAAATATTCAACAGTATATTTGTTTATCTTCTCGACATCTAATCTCATTTCTTGAAAATTATCTATTGTTTTGAGCCATAGATCAAGATATTTCATGACATATTTGTCGGGGATGTCACGAAACAGCTTCATTTCCGAAAAGAACCCTTCATCTTCGAGATTCAACGTCGACATGGTTTGACAATATAGGGACCAAGTTTCGAGTTTTGGCTCTGTAAGGAACAATTTCTGGGCCGCTTCGAATAAAACTTGTCGTATTGAATAATGGTTCTCGGTCGTCCACGTTTTCTGGTAGAAATCCATAACAAGGGAATACAAGATATTTAAATACAAAGTTTACATGTGTATTTTTTAGTGGTCACAAAGAATTACAGAGGTAACAGTACAAAATAAAAATATTTTATTAAAATACATAAATTTTTCTTGTAAAAAAACTTGGCGCTGCTAGACCTCGAAATTTTAAATAAATAAGGACAACAATAAATAAAAATAATTCAGAGAAGAATGCGATAAGAGTAATATTAAATGATTATCAGCGTGGATGTGCGAGTGAGTGATATGGGTGTGCGTGACGACGCGGACGGCGGATAATGCGGCTTATAATTAAGTAGAGGATAAGTTTATTAATTTATTTAAAATTTCGAGGTCTAGCAACGCCAAGTTTTTTTACAAGAAAAATTTATGTATTTTAATAAAATATTTTTATTTTGTACTGTTACCTTTGTAATTCTTTGTGACCACTAAAAAATACACATGTAAACTTTGTATTTAAATATCTTGTATTCCCTTGTTAAATTTAAACACAATTTAAAGATTTTTCAAAGTAGTGCAACAATTATTTTTTGAGGCAATATATATGTTCTCTCTGTAATTGGCGCTGTAATTTAAAGAGATATCATTTCTTTTTTGTAATTGTAATAGATCACTTGAAGCGCGACTCTTCTTTTTGATAAGGTAACATAATTTTGTGATGTGTCTTGATAGATCACTTAATTGGGTTATAATTTTTCGGAAATAAAGATACTACTGCTTAGTTTTTTTCGAGATTTTTCGAGATATAAAGATTACGTCTACCACTTGTTACTTAAATTTTTTCGAGGTATTACTTACCCAGTATTGTGTGTTCATTTATTGCATGTTTTGTTTGCTTGCAAATAACATTATATATATATAACTTTGCGTGTTTCTTTATTGCATTTTGTTTATTTTCAAATTATATTGTTTAACTTATATTATATTTAATAATGTATTGATTGTATTGTTGCGTTTTACATTTTACTTTTAATTAATGGCAACATGTATGTGCAATTTTTTTAGTTGCGTTAATATTGATATTGTGTTTTGATATTATGCGTTCATATTGTGCGTTGAAATTATGCGTTACTATATATGTATTAATATGTGTGCATTAATTGACTTTTATACATTACGTTACTTATTAAATTTTATATTGTGTATGTTACATAAATTTATGTATTCGTGTGTGTTAAATATATATATGTATGTATATATGTATGTATATATATATGTATGTACGATGGTGCATGTGTATTTGTAAAGGCATGAATACTGTTAGTGATACATTTAATTAATTAATTATTTTTTCATTTTTTTTTTTTTTTTTTTTAAGTTCTTACATGCCTCAAGGATGAATAATCAAAAGGTTATACGAATGAAAAACTTGGAGAAGAAATGGAGCTTATTAATATTACATTTTATAGATTCCTTGTTTATATTTTAAGTATTTTCTGTTCTACATTATTGTACGGTAATTATTGTAGCTTGCAAAAATAATGTCTTTTGAGAGAAATTATGCGAAATATATTGTACTTTTTATACGATAAAATATCCACTTGTCACAGATTGAAAGATGAGAAGCAGGCTGCTGCCATAATTGACAAAGTTCAAGAATATTTGGAGAGGCAAGGAACTATGTCCGAGCTCTGCCGCGTGTATCTTCGTAAAATCGAGCACATGTATTACAAATTTGATTCGAATGTTATGAAACAAAAGGAGGTAAATCTTGCAAAGTATATATATGTGCGTATAAAATTCTCCTATTTTATTAAATTGTCAAAATAATCAAATGTGCGTTAGGGTGAACTGGGATCAGACGCAATCACATCCGTGCAAGTTATGGAAAAACTATGCAAATACGTTTATGCCCACGATAACACTGATCGGTTGAGAACTTGCGCGATTCTCTCGCACATTTATCACCACGCTCTTCACGATAACTGGTTCCAAGCTCGCGACTTGATTCTGATGTCGCATCTCCAGGAAACTAAACAACATTCTGATCCAGCCACACAGGTTTGAATGTGTATCTGCGTTAACAATTATCTCGTTAAAACGTGTAAAAATAATGTATTTTATTTTTTAGATTTTATACAATCGTACGATAGCCCATCTGGGATTATGTGCGTTCCGTCGTGCGAATATTAAATACGCCCACAACTGCTTGGTCGATTTGATAGTGACGGGCAAAGTAAAGGAACTTCTGGCGCAAGGTCTGCTTCCGCAGCGACAGCACGAGCGTAGCAAAAAGCAGGAGAAGATCGAGAAGCAAAGGCAAATGCCTTTCCACATGCATATTAATCTCGAACTTCTGGAATGTGTGTACCTTGTTTCAGCAATGCTCATCGAAATTCCGTACATGGCTGGTATGTTTTCTGGTGTTTGATATTCTTTATATAAAATACATTTAGTGTATTTTTACGATTGCATAAACAATTACTTTCAACGTTTATCATACACGACAAATTATTTAATTCTAGCGCACGAGTTTGATGCGAGACGGAGAATGATTTCGAAGACATTTTACCAGCAATTGCAGTCCAGCGAACGCCAATCGTTAGTCGGACCTTCGGAATCTATGAGGGAGCACGTCGTTGCCGCTGCCAAAGCGATGCGTAACGGAAATTGGTCCGCTTGCAACGATTACATTATAAATGAAATGATGAACGCAAAGGTATTAGCGCGAGATTTACATTAACAATTTTTTTTCAAATGTAGAATACGATGTAGTAATTACTTTTTATTGAAATAGGTGTGGGATCTCTTCCATCAAGCGGATAAAGTGCGAGCTATGTTAACGCGATTGATCAAAGAAGAGGCATTGAGGACTTACCTGTTCACGTATTTGCATGTATATGATTCGATCTCAATGCCGAAGCTCGCGGACATGTTCCAGTTGAAGCGGCCCATAGTCCATTCGATTATCAGTAAAATGATCATCAACGAGGAACTTATGGTATTTTGGCAGAAATACTTTTACGTTGTACAATTATTTACGTAATATTCTTTATAACTTATGTACTTCCTTTTTTTACAAATTTAGGCATCTATGGACGACCCAAGTGGAACTGTAGTTATGCATCGAAGCGAGCCAAGCCGCTTTCAATCATTGGCTCTGCAGTTGACGGATAAAGTCAACAACTTTATAGATTCGAACGAAAGTATCTTCGAAATGAAGCAAGGTATGTATAGATGGATGAAGTATTTTTGATAATCTTTACTTTGATATATCATCAAGATTATTGACTCGAGTACTATAAAAAATTTGTATTTAATTTTAACAATTAAATAGATCAGTTTTTTGCAAAAATTAAATTAATTATATTCGTTCCAAGGCAATATGTTCTATTTAAATTGTTGTTTTTGTTTTTCATGTACTTATATTTTATATTATTTTTAACAAGACCTAAACAGACCTGACCTGACTTGATCCGACTCGATCCCAACTTTGACTAAAAATTAAATTTGTACATCGATTAAAAATTAAAATCATGAAATATTCAGATAGCTATGTATGTAACTTTGCATTGTCATATACTGACATATACCCTTGTATAGTGTTTAGACCTTTCATTATATTATAAAATATATTACTATTAATATAATGAAAGGTCTAAATACTATATATATATATAGGTACAATATGACAAAGCAAAGTGAGAATAAAAGGGAAAGAGGAGGAATTAAGTCATTAAGATATTCGATTACATACATAAAGTTATTTGAATATTTTATGATTTTAATTTTTTTTGTCGTTCAAAATACTTTAAAAATATTTATTCAAGATCACACACACACACACACATTTGAACTACTTTGCTGTAATAATAGATGTCAATGAAATATGGTTGATTTTTAGAAACTACTTTCAAACGTGACTTTTTTACAAAACCATAGATTTTATCATTTACTTTAACCCTACATATTTTCAAGTATATCTCATACTTTATTATATAATGCATAGTTAAAATAATCTTCTAGTTCATAATAAAAATAAATATTTGCAGGTAACTTCTTCTCAAAAGGAAACCAAGGCAATTTCCGCAATCGTCAGAGTTATAAGGTGGAAGCACATAAAATTGCAGGAGCCATGAGCAGAATGCAGAACTCATATGCGCATGCGCTATGGTATCTGTATTCTGCCCATGGCTTCTGAATTTTCAATCTACATAAAAATACATAAGCATAGTTTATGTAGATTGAAAATTCAGAAGCCACAGCCATGGGCAGAATACAGGCAGATACCATAGCGCATGCGCATATGGCTTCTGCGTTTTGCTCATGGCTCCTGCAATTTTATGTGCTTCCACCTTTATTACAATCGCCAAGGACGGGATTGGGGCCGTTAGAGACGCGATCGTGATCGCGATCGTGATCGTAATCGAGAAGAGAATCGTAATTATTAAGTACATGATAATACCGATATTAAAACGGTGCAAAATAAGAAATCAGAGGTCGAAACATTGTAATCGTCTAAGCACCAATACATAAATAATACCGATGACATTATATACAAACAACAACCTTTATAGAAATTTAATACTGTAAGTGATTTTTTGGCTAGTGATTAATCATTTAAAAGCACTATTAAAAGCACTATTAACAGTGCTTTATATACAAATACTTGCATATACAAATGCAGGATTGACGGTAACAGAGGTTTCGAGAATATGTCACGTAAATGTAAAGTATCCATGCATTTATGATTCTGTACTTCTCTATTTGGATAAGTTACACGTCATTAAACTCGTCTATATTGCATTATTTAATTTAATCATTAAAATGACGTTTAACGTATTGCAGAAGAGTACAGTATATCGAGTGCTGCAACAAATGCGAGTAGAAGGGCACGTGAACCCAC
The DNA here is from genome assembly GCF_030848805.1 of Temnothorax longispinosus. Classification (NCBI taxonomy): domain Eukaryota; kingdom Metazoa; phylum Arthropoda; class Insecta; order Hymenoptera; family Formicidae; genus Temnothorax; species Temnothorax longispinosus. Next base: position 6,084,942 of record NC_092365.1, on the reverse strand, counting down.
GACCGATACCAGATCGACCGCGATGTACTTCCGCTGAAGACGACGAACTTCTCCGCAATTTGATGCAAGCGAACGGATTCCGGTCAGCACAACAGACGGTAGTGGAACATAATTTGAATTGTTCCGCGGAAATTGTTCGGCGTAGATGGCGAGAACAGGAATATCACCATCGTATCCCTGCTCAAAAACAAGCGTTAACAGAAAATCACCAAGACCAACGGATGGCTTTTGCCTTTGAACATTTGGCTTGGGAGAATGAATGGGAGAATACTATTTTCTCTGATGAAAAAGTATTCTCAATGGATGAATCTGGACGTATGACATTGTGGAGAACAAATGGCACGAGGTACGATGCGAATAACGTATATTTCCGCGAACAAAGTGGCCGTATCACGTTAGCGTTTTGGGGGTGCATGACCTCGCGCGGCCCTGGACCGTTGGTACGCACCACACCGCGTATGAACGGTGAGGAGTATGTCAACATATTGCGCACTAATATAATGCCATACGTTGCGGAAACATTTCCTGGTGTACCTCGTGTCAATTTTGTTCAAGACAATTCAGGAGTGCATCGATCGAGATTGGTTCAGGAATGGTTGGCCACACAACCCAACCTTAGGACGTTGGATTGGCCAGCCAAATCTCCGGATATGAATGTGATCGAAAATCTTTAGGGCATAATTGTTCAAGAGTGGAATCCAAGAATTCGGCGTACACGCAAGGAACTTGAGCAACACGTTCTTAATGTATGGGAGGGTTTCCGCTCAAGGCCCGCGCTATTCCACAATTTAGTGCAATCTATGCCCCAAAGATTAAGAGCGGTGCTAGACAACCATGGAAGTGTCACGCGGTATTAATACTATGTGGCCTTCCATGGATTATGCATGAATGAATGTTTGATATTGAATGATTATAGCTTGAACAATCTCGATGAAATATTATATTATAGTTTAATAATGTTTCTATATTTTAAAATATAATATTTCAATATTTATATATTGATATATTGATATATAATATATCAATATTTGGAATATTACCGAACAAAGGACAATTCGTTTGTTATAATCATAACTATACAGGCATTGACCCAAAACTCTCAAGCTCCTCAAAGCTTGATGAACGACCAATTTCAAATTTAATGTCTCCTCTGCGAAAGATAGCCCAGTTTCTCCGCACGAGCCCACTCGTGCGGGGGGTGCAGTTTGGAATATAAAAATTCCTGTGATCAGGTGGACTCGAACTCGGTTCCTCGGGATTACGAGTCTGGCGTTTTACCACAAGACCACACTGCCACCCCTTCCGAATTCCGGCACCCTAGGCACAGGGTGCCTAGGTGACTGCCCGTCGGTCCGGCCGTCCATCTATATTTTATTCTATATTTTATTCTATATTTTAAAATATAGAAACATTATTAAACTATAATATAGAATGAACGTAATGAATGAATGAATGAATTAATTAATTAATTAATTAATTAATATTGAATGAGAGCGTTCTAAGGTAAAAGCTATCCGAGGTAATTTTAAAGTTTATGCTTTTTTTAATTTCCACTACCGTCGTCATATGATCGGTCTCCTATATATATATATTTAAGAGAAGTTCTCACCTCAGGTAAGACACCGTACCTGAAACATATTACTCTTTGAGTAAATTACTTTGTAAAATTCAAAATAGAAAAAGTTTATAAATAATTAAATTGAGCTTATTTTTCTTCTTTTTATAGAATATATCAGGCAATCATACCTATATATGACTGCCTCTTCCTTCCACGGCCACTTACCTTCCTTCGATCGTCGAGCGCATCCAACGTCCGCGTTGATGCTCGCTATCGGCACGGGTGGATTTGCGAGTCCGAGCGAGCGAACACCGTCTCGTGCACCGTCGCGTCGTCCTCCCCAACGTTGCCGTCGTCGTCTTCGTCGTCGTCGTCGTCGTCGTCGTCGTTGGCGCCGTTCGCCCGAATGCCGAGCTGAGTGAACGCATACTCTCCGTCGCGCGGGGTGTTGAGCCTACCAGCTTGCGGTGTGTGTGCTATCGACGTGGTGATACCGCAACGAGAGATTGCAGTTATTCGTCAGTTATTCGTAATAATTATATAAATTAGATGAATATAACGATCACATAAATTATACAAATAATCATATGAATAATAATTGTTATAATTAATAATATACCAGCCATGCCGTTATCATGATGGTCCGCATAATCGGCGATGAATTCCTCATGGAGGAGCGGGACCGAAAGTACTACGCCGTGTTTGATACTGCACCTACTGGGCACACATTGAGGCTACTATCGTTTCCACAAGTGGTTGAAAAAGGATTGGGAAAATTAATGCGTTTAAAAATGAAGATTTAGTCCTTTCATCACACAGGTTCGAATTAATCCATGTTATTTCACCTAAAATTAATACATTTTAACATTAGGTATATCAAGTATCCTCCCTGAATTATTTAAATTGAAAAAAAGATTTTTTTTTTATAAGTTCGTTGTTGGGATTAACGGATTTTAATGTGGATACATTTTCCAATAAGATGGAGGAAATGCTTGCTGTCATTCGACAAGTTAACGAACAGTTCAGAAATCCACAACAGACGACATTTATATGTGTCTGCATAGCAGAATTTTTGTCGCTTTATGAGACAGAACGACTTGTACAAGAATTAACAAAATATGGTATTGATACCCATAATATTATAGTGAACCAACTGTTATTTTTGAAAGAGGGTGATACTCCTTGTCGGCTGTGTCTTGCAAGGCATAAAATTCAAGATAAATATCTAGAGCAGGTAATTAACAAGGTAATTAATTTGTATTTATAGCTGATATTTTAATTTGTTTTTCGTAATTTTTTTAGAGCTAAATAATTATTAGAGAATAATAATATTTCATTTTTATTGTTTTGTCAAATTCTTGAAAGATAAATTAAATAATTTTTTTTTCTTTTTAAGATAATGGACCTTTATGAGGACTTTCACGTCACGCAGCTTCCATTGCTAGAAAGGGAAGTGCGTGGAGTTTAACAGGTCAGGGAATTTTCGGAAAATCTCGTTAATTGTACAAACCTTAGCATTCTATGTAACAAATGTTTAATAACAATATAACTTTACACCTAATTCAAGATTTTATACACTTACAACATTGCGCGTTGGAAATTTGTATAAAAGAAGGTACACCTTTAATATACTGCTCGATTAAGATATTTGTTATTGCACGTGTTAATAAATTCAACGTTCAACATTCGCATGCACTTATATACTTGCAATATTTAATTTGTATAATACAAATAAGCTTAAATATATAGCGTTAACACTGCGATTTATTTATTTATATAATGAAACAGAATGCATATTGAAGACAGAATCAATCATTCAATTTTTCTTTGCCGTTATTAAAAATGTATTTATTAAATTACCGCAAGTTCTTTTCCAATTTGTAAGAAAGCACCTACCGCACGATCTATATCTTCGGTCGAGTGCGCTGCACTAATCTGAACACATATTCTTGCTTTATCTTTTGGTACCACGGGATAGCTGAATCCAATGACGTAAATTCCCTTTTCTGTAAAAAAAAAAAAAAATCATTCTCGTGCAATATAACAGAATAAGTCGTAAAACTTTGATAATATATTGTTACCTACGCTCCGTTCGCTATTCGTGTCGCGCGCACTCACGAACGCGTCCGCGTACTTCCGGGATCGCAGAAATAACTACTCTCGTTATACAAATAGGAACTTGGGTTTATTTAAACTCAGAACGGAATACAAGAGAGTTCTGGGAAACCGGACCGAACGATTCGAGTCACCAGATCAATCTGACAGGCGGTAATTAAATCAATAAATGTCCCGTTGTCAAGGGACCGCTTCACGATTTCTGCGGAATGACCGCTTGCTTCAGCTCGGAGTTAAAGGCCGTTTCAGCGTGGGCGTAACAATATGGTAGGTGTTGTATATTTTATCATTGATAGTTTATTTCTTTAAAGATTTTATAATTTATATGAAAATATATTCATACCCATCATTTTATCTGCAAATGTTGTTGCTAATTTTGCATCACCCAACATAACAGGACAAATAGGATAGTTATCGCCGCTGACAATGAATCCAGCTTTAGTCATCGCATTTCTGAAATGCTCGGTATTGCCTGCTAAACGATCCAAAAACTTTGTGCTGTCTGTTATAAGATCCATCATCTGTTAATAATGTATAAAGTAATGTTTAAATTAGAAAAGTTTAAATAGCACAATAAAAGTTTAATATCACTGCCGATCACTACGCATGCTGCCTGCTGCCCACCGCTTCTCTTCATCATCTTCATCACCCTCGTGAAGCTGGACTTCTTCACGTATTACACAGTGGCGATGGGTTGAGGTGAATCCCTCCGGGTCGATGCCGATCGACAGTGTCTTCATTTACAGACCGGACAAGCGGCTCGAGCTTTGGATATTCACTTTCTAATCTTTCAGATCTGTAAGAATTTGTAACGATTGTAACTGTTATTGTAACGATACTTTTTGAAGCTGCATAATAAAAAACTGATATAAAACCTTCTAGTTTGTAATAAACAAGTATTATTCTAAGAGCTGTGTTCTTTCGCCATTACCGATGAGTCAAATTATGTCGACAGATAATCGTATAAAATTCCATACCCGGGAAAAAATATTCATATCTGACAGTATATATTTATATATGAACATGTAAAACTTATATATGTTCATATATGTTCATATATAAATAAGATATGAACAGATATAAGTTTTACATGCCCATATATAGAGCATATATAATCATATATGGTTATCTATTGCCATATATGATCAGATCGTATATTATACATGACACAAGATCTGATCATATAAGTTCATATATGGTCAGACATATTATTATGTGTAGCAGATATGACACTATACATAATCGTATCTGGCCTTACATGATCGTATATAAAAAATGTTTGGCCATGTATTATCAGATATAATTATATATGGTCATACATAACTATATCGGCAGTGTACATGATCATATATGACAAGACGCGATGTATAGGGTAGACCGGGGCACGTTGTCACACATTTTTTTAAATATTTTTTGTATTTTTTACATTCAATATTTAAGAGTACTTTGATATGCCAAAATTTCGAGTAAACCGTCAGCTTCAATTGGACAGTATCGAATTTTGTGTGATTGTTACTCTACAGTTGTTACATAACAATAAATAACGACAGGTCGCTTGTAACAACGTGCCCCGTGACCGGGGCACGTTGTCACATCAAATGTAATTGCATGCAAAATGTAATCCAAACTGTATACAACGTAAATATCAATATATTATAGTGCGCTGCAATGTAAAAAAGTAAAATCCTTCACAGAAACATTTATTTTATTTCAAAAAAGTACAAAAAGCACGAAGTTTTCGTCTTAATCTAAATAGGCAAGAATTCCACTCGAATGCGCAACTTATTGATAAACATTTTTTCTTTTATAATCATGTCGGTGATTAAACATAAAATATTTTTATTCGTTATCGTCATCCGAAGATTCGCAATAGATTCCCATCAAATTCGTGACAACGTGCCCCGAGGTCATTTTTTTACTTCAAACAGCCTCATGTCCGACACGTTTGAGGGGGTTTTATC